>NC_051183.1:152797434-152928256 GCF_013339695.2 Rhipicephalus sanguineus
CCGGTGTGCGTTAGTGCCAGTTGAGGCTTCGAGTCTCTGACACGTTCGCAGCATTTGGGGCAAGGATACGAGGGATCGGTAAGTGAATAAAACGTGGCATATACATTTATTACATGCGAAAGCATCTTATGCTCGGGGCAGGTGCGATCTGCGGCGTCCTCACCAATATGGCATGCGCCAACTCTCCCCCCCCCCACTATCCTCGCTGCCTCCGCTTCGTTTCTCCTCTACCGTTTCTCTCTCTCTGCCACAGCTGGCGCTCGTGTATAATACGGCGCGTGCTCGCTCCCGTTGCACTCTCCTTCGCAATGCGCTATGGACGCTCGCGAAGCTGAACGTAAACGGCAAAGCCGGCAAGCGTTGCACTCTCCTTCGCAACGGCGCTATGAACACTCGCGAAGCTGAACGTAAACGGCAACGCGGCAAGCTAATATCGAAGCTGCGAGGCTGCGAAAGCGCGCGTTCGCTGTGCTTCCGTCATTCTCTCTCTGTGCAATGGTGTGCGAAACGCCATGAACGTCAACGTCGGCGCTAGTTGCAGCGGCAGCGCCACCACCGCGGAGCAGAGAGGAAGGCTCGGGAAGCCGAACGTAAACGTCAGCGTCAGCAAGCGGTAATTGAAACGCCTCGACAACCACCGTCTCATAAGTCACATAAGAGAAACGGAAACGCGATGCTTTCGCATCCCACCATGGTTGCCCGTAGGGGGAGATGATGCGTAATTTTTTTCTTTTGTACAAGCATGGGCAACCGCAGCGCACAGCATAGCAGCCAGAATGAGAAGCGGCAGCCATATATCATAATGCCCAATTGCGGATGGATGGATTAATGCTGTGAGCGTGCCCTTTATAACGGGGGCGGTGCGAAGTGTGCCACCAGGCTCGATTAAAAAAATGTTTCCCTTTTCTCTTCTTTTCTGTAATGTTGGCGTAATGTCTCTACTTCAATTAAATCTATCTTACTACAGGAAAAAAAGCGTAAATTCTCAGCCCAGTTTCCTGGCCGAACTTGTGGCCGGGAAATGATACTTCAAGCTACAGCAATACACGCTGTACACTGATATCGGCGAACAGGGCGTCCGTCGTCGATAAAACTGACAAGCGGTAAAGCGCGTCGGCTTTTATACAGGCGCTATCGAACTTTCCGCAATATCGCTGGTGGCGGCGTTATCTCTAGACAAGCGCTGGAACCATTCGCGTGCGGGGCGCAATCTTACAAAACGATCTACTACAGTCGCCAAGCTTCTCGAACATTGCTGCTTCGCGGACAGCGTCGAGCGTTGATAACCGTCCATGCCGGTCAAACCGAATACATCAAAACAAGACAAGAAGTGGGCGTGGCAATATCTCCAAATTCAATCATGAACATGCTCCGCCGTTTCCTTATCTTCCCCGCAGCACCGTGCATTGTTCTCTTCTTTACTGAATCTCGCTTTATAACTACGCGTTCTAAGGCAACCCGATCTGGCTTCAAACAGTAAGCGCTTCCCCTTGAATTATCGTAAATGCTCCCTCCTTATGTCTTTTTGCCCTTTCGGCAATTTCTCAAAGCCGGCTTTTCTCCATAGCTGCCATCCAGTAATCCTCTCCGCCTCTCTGACTTTTCGCTTACGCTCTTGGTGACATATTGCTTACACTACCAGCCATATATTTACTAGTGAACCTCTAGTTCTTTTTCTCCACTGTGTGTCCACGCTCTTCCTGTACAAATAACGGAACACATTCTCTGCCCATCCACTCTCCTTCATATTCCTTAGCCTTTCCTCGAACCTTATTTTGCTCTGAGCTTCCCTCGCCTCAAAACCTGCCCATCCATATCACCCTTATTTCCGTTGCACTTTCGAAGGTACAGTTTCCTTCTCTGGATGGGTGTCTAGGTTTCTGTGGGTAGGTCCAGACCACGTTTTAGACCTGCAAAGAGAGTATATACAGGCGAAGACTGCTAAAGGAGCCAATTACTGCTTGAAGAGTACGTGATTGCCATGTCAAACGACCACCTCGCGTTCGGATCCTCTCAAAATGTTTCTTACATTTTTTACTTACGTTTTACCGCTACCTGAAATGGTGATCTAGCCCCGTAGGAACAAGAATAAATAGCTTAGGTCTTTTAACCTCATATATAAAATGGCGCCCACCATCACGTGATATCCTACGCCCAATATCTGCCATGCACCCAACTTCTGTAACAAGTTCCTAACTCACTGCAAGCATTCAACATTCACGGGTCAGGGGTGCACACACCAAAATATCCTGCTAAAATTATATGTGGAAGGGCTTTATAGGAGGCGCTTGCTGATAACTACCGCGAAGTGCACGATAGTTTCCCTATTGATTCACTATAGCACATATTGCATGGCGCATTTCCCATTTCCGAGAACGCCCACATAGAGGTAGAATGCTTTCCAGTGACGAACTAATAATTATCACATGATGGCAACGTTCCATGAGTACCCCAAGTAGTGACGCCAGCAAACCGAAGTGCCGTCTTCTACAATTCACACTTGCGCCTCCCTTTTGCGGCACCAGTACCACCGAAAGACACAGCTGAATCTCCCGGCAATCCCCTAATCGTCTACTGTATGACATACTGCCGCTAAAAAAAAACATACACAGAAGAGAGACACGAACAGGAAACAACAGGGCGGTTCGTGTCTCTCTTCTGTGTATGCTTTTTTTTCTAGCGGCGGTATGTCATACAGTAAGCATTACCAAACTAGGCCCAGAAGAAGTTCTCCCCTAATCGTCGTCTGCCTAATCTGACCATCAGCGTCCGCTGGAGCAGGCAACTGAGAGGTGGAAAATCACTTTGTTTATTGCGATAGCAACTTATAAAGATGTCGAAGGCGTTTTCTCCGTCGCCGCCACGGTGAGATTCTGTATAAAGTCCAAATCGATACCATCGACCCGCGCGCGGTACGTCCCCTGTGCGAGTAACAACGTGTGTGAGGGCAGCCGACGATCACGGCTCAAGCGCAGATGACACGCGCCATCCGTATTTCATCGAGTGAAAAGCCCATAGGGGGTTGAGAAGGGGGAGAGGGAGTGCCCGGTGGGGAGACTCCGCGCTTCCCCAGGAAACTTGCTCGGCCGGGAGCAATCGCGCGTGCTTATCTTGACAGCGATCAGCAGACGGCTCATACGTCTGTCTGTGTGCTGGTTCTCACCGCTCAAGTGGCACTGAGGTATCGGACACAGCACGAAGGTCGCTTCACTCGCTGCAGCGGCCGCGTTTCCGTTCACCAGCGTTGTTTAGTTACCCAAGTTGGACTCTAAAGGAGTTAGCTGCTAGTCTTACTTCACGTAACATTTACATCTGTTGCTTCCAAGTGAAACTTTTTGCGAGTCACAGACTTTGGTGGCGGTGTTGTATGCGAAAAGCCCAGCGCCGGAACGAATCGAGTCTTTGAGCGTACAGAAGGTCCGCTCGATTCGCCTGCACCACCTGTACCAGTTCACGAGGTGCTGCACCTTGCCATTTGTAACAGCGGTGCAGCAATGGCGACCTCTGAACCACGCCATTCGTTTCAGGAGGTGCGGGGCTGGTAAGCGATTTTCCTGCACCACCTATGCTGACGGTGGCGGCTTGGTGCAGTCGTGCGCGTGCGCACTAGCAGCTGAGCAGACGACGCAGCAGTAATTCACATCTATTAACGTGGTGCGTTTTGCCAAGATGTCTGCTCCTCATAAACTGTCCACATGTGCGGTTTGCCACCTGTCATTGTTAGGTGGATGGCGTGAATCAAGCGAACAAAAATAAGGCCTGTACTATGTCGGCCCCTCGTCATTCGTTTCTGGTGTCGCACTGTGCCTGTACCGCTGAACTCGCGCTGCACAGTTTCTGAACTTCTTGTGCACAGCCGTGAACCAGTCCCGATTGGTGATGGTGAATCGAGCGGACCTAGAAATGTGGCCCTTGAAGGTGCGCTCGTCACATGCGCATTTGTCCGCGCCGTTTCCAAATAACTGACGCGCTCTCGATCGGTGGCTTGTCGGCGATCAGTATTTTCTGATATGGCAATCTGGGGCGCGATTCTCGCTGTATCCGCCTCGCGGATTATCCACTTCGTCGGAGCACGTTCAGTTACTCGTAAAAACGGCGAGTTGCGATGTCATGGCGCTCTTAGCCACGCTGACGCACTGAACCCGCCAGCACATTCCCAGCGTAAAGAGAAAGAAAGTGGACGAAATGTACAGTAATAGGGGACCTAAACAAACTTGACAAGCCTGAACTTGCGCATGAACGTGTTAAGGTGTTTCAGAACAATGCAGGGAATGCGTGCCGACCTTCCAGGCGCGTCAGGCGGGCGGAAGCGTTAAACCTAATTCAAGGGCTAACGTGCTTGGAGTTCATGCACGGCTTCCGAGATGTGCGTCCAAAAGCGGATCTCTGGGGGCAGCATTCGTTGTGGTGAAACGCATTCCGTCTTTCTCATTTGCGTCGAGAGTTGTGAAAGCTTCGTGACATTAAAATGACGTTGCGGAAGAAGGACCGGAAACAGGGGGCGCGCTGCTCACCCGAGCACCAGCCAATCCCTGGAGGCCGAATTGGATGATCCACGAGGCGGATACATCGAGAATCGCGGCCCTCATCTTTAATCATGGTCACTTGTCATATCACGTCGCCACATTTCGTTGTGGCCTGGATATGAGTGCACGGCCTCACGTTTCAGCGGCTTCACGAACGCGTGACCTCACGTTCTAGAGTCTTCACTCGAACGTGAATCATTAGGCAGGATGCCAACAGCGTAGGCGCAGTTGGCGTCGTGATTGCGCAAAAGAGCAGAAGAACGGAAGAAGTAGGTCAGCTACGCACGCACCGAGCTTCGCTTGCGTTATTGTTCCCGGTACTGGAAGGGCCCCTGAATTGTTTTATATATCTACATAGGAATTCTAAAAATCCTACTTTCTCGTCTTTGCAGAGCTCTGTCACGCGCAGCTCGTGGCTCTGCTACCTTCATGCGTTAGGAATACACAATTTATTTTAACTGCGACGCTGTTAAGGCTAGCCGTAATCTGCGCAGCCCACGGGTATACGACGTGTGGCGTAGCAAAAACTATCATCATCATAAACGGGTATGTGCCATAGAAATTTAGTAAATCCCACTACCCACCACTGGTCCACTAAAAATGAAGAAAACTATCGTCACCAAACGGGTATGTAGGTAACATTGAACTTCGCACGCCTCTAGTTCGTTTCATGTGTCTTCGTCATTTTTCGCGCCATCGTATTCTTGAATAACTGTATCCCAAAAAGCCCGAGCATTAGTATTACTGGGAAAAAAATTTCTCGAGGCTGCTTCGTTGGAAGTTACGGCTAGTCGATCAAACGGGACATTAAAATTTGCCGAGAACAATAAATGCGTGACATTGGGCTAGTTGCTGCGTTATGGTTTCTAAAGCTTTTCAACCTCACCATTAGAGTCTTCGCAAGCGGTGCATGAGCTCCCAGCTGCCAAAGGTGGAGCCTGGCCATCTTTCAACAGCAGAGCTGCTTTAGGGCAGGGCCTGACGACATATGTGACCACATTGGTTACGCTCGGTTGCGAGATACAGCCATAGAAGGCGTAACTGTCTCGGTCGCGGACGAAGCTGTAGCCGCACAGCGAAACGGGGAAGCGCGGCGCGAGCGTGAATAGGGCCTAAAGTCGTCCCGCAAAACCGGTTCCCAGATACACCTACAGGTGGCGTAACTGCCTAAGTCGCTGACTAAGTGATATCCTTAAAGCAAACGAAGGAGAACCGCAGCTCCGCTGCTCCTGCAGATTTCACACTGGGTTGAGCTGGGGTAATTTCTAAGTGCGGAGTACTTTAGGGGACCGGCTTGTCGTCCATTCATCTCATGTGGCGTTGTTACGACCGGCTCTAGAGTTCTTCTTGGCAGGCGCCATTGGGCGTGATCCTGTGAAGCAGGCCTTTCAGACAGAGGGTTCCCCATACGTCGGCGCTTGAACGGAGACACAGAGCGCCGCATCTTTCTGGAGAATGCTTACGCCCGTGGGGTCGAGCGAGCGTGGAATGCAGCCGTAGACGGGTTTCGAGCGAAACTTTGGGAGAATCTCGGACGCCCCTTTCCAGGCCTTTGTGGTCGGCATGAGATAGCAGCTCTCGAAGGGTCCCAATGGACCACAAACAATCCCCAGTACATCCGATGGATGTTCAGTGCCGGATGTTCGCGAGTCCAGTGGACATCCGTACACATCCCGATGACGTACGGCGGATATCTGACGGACCGTCCCGCGCAAACAAAAAGGCGTTAAACTGGACGTCCTGGACACGTCTTTCACGGATATTCAGACGTCCGCCGGACTCAATAATTTGGACATGAACGTCCACGGGACACCTGTCGGATTTTAAATGTGGACATCCGTGATAAATCCGGAATTTTTGAAGCCTTAATTAACCCATATATGCCCAGTGTCCTTCATATAGGACGCTTCTTTGATGCACTCTAACATCGCTATTTCTTTAGCTGATGACTACCCAATGGACCACAAACAATCCCCAGTACATCCGATGGATGTTCAGTGCCGGATGTTCGTGAGTCCAGTGGACATCCGTACACATCCCAATGACGTACGGCGGATATCTGACGGACCGTCCCGCGCAAACAAAAAGGCGTTAAACTGGACGTCCTGGACACGTCTTTCACGGATATTCAGACGTCCGCCGGACTCAATAATTTGGACATGAACGTCCACGGGACACCTGTCGGATTTTAAATGTGGACATCCGTGATAAATCCGGAATTTTTGAAGCCTTAATTAACCCATATATGCCCAGTGTCCTTCATATAGGACGCTTCTTTGATGCACTCTAACATCGCTATTTCTTTAGCTGATGACTACCCAATGGACCACAAACAATCCCCAGTACATCCGATGGATGTTCAGTGCCGGATGTTCGTGAGTCCAGTGGACATCCGTACACATCCCAATGACGTACGGCGGATATCTGACGGACCGTCCCGCGCAAACAAAAAGGCGTTAAACTGGACGTCCTGGACACGTCTTTCACGGATATTCAGACGTCCGCCGGACTCAATAATTTGGACATGAACGTCCACGGGACACTTGTCGGATTTTAAATGCGGACATCCGTGATAAATCCGGAACTTTTGAAGCCTTAATTAACCCATATATGCCCAGTGTCCTACATATAGGACGCTTCTTTGATGCACTCTAACATCGCTATTTCTTTAGCTGATGACTAGCGCCGCCTACCGCGCATCAAGCAGGCCTCATTGAGGCCTGCATGATGTGCTGTAGGTGGCGCTACTCATCAGCTAAAGAAATAGCGATGTACTGGGGAGTGCATCAAAGAAGCGTCCTATATGTAGCACAATGGGCACATACCGGTTAATAAAAGACTTACATGCATCATTCAGTTCCACATTAACAAGCCTATATCTAAATTAACAGCTATATGACTATTCAAGTTAATATACAGTGCCTTTATCATGCATATTTTGGCTAATTTGGTGCACGTGGAAGCAGTTCTCATACATTTATGATGACTGCACACCAATGTAACTTACATTAAATATGTTGAATGGGCTCTTGCTGAGGATGTTGTGTCTTGAGGTAATATGTTGTCACCCATGAAAACTTTACCAGTAAGAAGGTCTTTTAGTTGCTTTGAGGACACATATTTGTGAACGCAATAGCACAGTAAAGTAAATGAAGCATGGTGCATAGGTTGTTAGGAGTACAGCTTTTGAAGCACTGGAAATGGAGAAGTATGAGTTGGTTTTTGTTGGTGTATCGCTTGTCATAATTCAGCTTTTTCCATGCTTTAGAGGTTGTACTCTATTCAAGAATCAGAGCACCAATTATATGCACCATTCTTCACTTGCTTTACTGTGCTGTTGCGTTCACTATTACGTACCCCAAGGCAAATATAGGACAGTCTCACTGGTAACAGTTGGATGAGTGACAACATATTAGCACAGGGCACAAGATCCACAGCAGCAGCCCATTCAACAACACCCATAGCATCCCCAGCAAGTTCAACATCTTTAATGTTGACTGCATTGGTACACAGTCATCAGAAATAATGCATATAAGCCTTTTAATAAGACTTGTGCAGCTTTTCGTGACGATCTAACTGAGGCATAGACTTGCACATAAAGCAGATCAACAGCATTTTTATTAAAAAGCATACTGCAAACACATCACTTGAATGCATAAAAACACCTGGCACAGCAGACGCTAGCATATGAACACATTAACTAAAAGCCGATAAGGACCCACAAGAATTGAAAATAACAAGATAAAGTGCACATGTCAATTTCAGCATCAGTAGAGTAGCACAGAAGAGAAATAATAAATGCACCTTGAAGTCACTTAACACAATATAAAGTCTAGTGTTCCTTTACTAAGTAATCTGCCCTTAACTTGTTTTACTTGTCCACCTAAAGCATTGATGTTAACATGTTTTTCTGAAGGAAAATGAAATTACTGGAATAAATTGACTCCGCTTACACCTGAACTGCAATACTGCAACCTAAAGGAAGAGAATAGAAGTGAACAAATATCGGGCACAAGGAATAAACACACATTTTGTACAGACATGAAATGGCATGTTTCCAACAATAAACAGTAATCCACATGATGCAAAAACAGATGGGCTCTTTCATTGGATGTCATAAATATAGACTGATAGCAATGGCACATTATCTGTAGGCATATCTAGAGCAAGGACTGCACAAAAATGTTAATCTATATAAAGTGGAACTACGGCATGCAACATACAGCAATGTATACAGAGTGTAGAAAACTGATTGGGATACTTCGCTAAGGCACACCTTTCCTGTAGCAGGAGAATGTTCTTGGTGCAGCAAGTATACTGGGTGTCCCAGCTATCTTTAGCCAAGGGTTGAAAAATACAATATTAGAGGCAGGTGAGTGAAATCAGTTCCGAATCGCTGACAGCCGCCTTGCGCACCACAGACAATTTTCTGTTCCGTAATTGATTAATTAGGATTAATGGATTAAATTGCTAAATATTTACTTTAGGCAAGAAATGCGACTTGCAAAGTTCAAGAGTGTCTTTAGAAATCCCCATTGCATAATTTGCAATAAAGAAAGTCTCACATATACGATTTTTTCCAAGCTGCAAAAAGAACCACGCGATGCTGCTCTCAGCTGTGGCTTAACCACGTGGTTCTTTTTGCAGCTTGGAAAAAATTGTATACGTGAGACTTTCATTATCACAAATTATGCAGTGGGGGTTTCTGAACACGCTCTCGAACTTTGCAAGTTGCATTTCTTGCCTAAAGCCAATTTCAGGAACCTAATTAAATAATCCTAATTAATAAATTAATCAATTACGTAACAGAAAATTGTCTGTGGTGCGCAAGGTGGCTGTCAGCAATTTGCAACTGATTTCACTCGCCTGCCTCTAATATTGTATTTTTTAACCCTTGGCTAAACATAGCTGGGACACCCGGCATATGTGACTAAAACACAAACACAAAAAAATAAGACGTGGTGAAAATATCTCGCACTAAATTATACGCATAACACTGTGGTCTCACAAAGGTATGGATATGCAATAACAGCAACGTATATTATGTAGAAGATAACGGAATCCTTCGTGACGTAAAATTATGTATATTAACAGGCTCTTGCAGGTTATTTTACAAGAGGGCTGAATACCGGTCTCACAGAAGTGCGGCTTTGCAGTGACATCCAGATAGTGCTACGTGATGCAATGCAGATGACAAATGAAAGTTAAAAAAAGCCGCTTGCACTCTACACTGTGTATGAACCATGCACTGGCATCTTCAATGCTAACAGTGGGTCAACAAATAGATACACATATAGGACAAACAGAAATTTAGGCAAAAAATATCTCGTATTTAATGTTGTGGTTTCCTCGCACATATTTTGTACAGAGCCACAATAAAAAGAAGCAATGCATGGCTTGCAGTGACCCTACCGTAAGTGCCATGTCACGTTAATGTTATCAGTACACCGCATCAGGTTCTTTCTTATGCATGCACAGAGCCTAGAACAATCCAGCGGCATTGTGATCACATCGAAGTCGGTTAACTGTGACCTGATTATGCTACCTAGATGTCATCAAAGCGATCATGTTGGAATACAGCATGTTAGGAACCTGAATCCATGAAACCACATGCAAGCTATCAATAGGAACGTGAAAATATCACCAAAAATAAAAACAAAAATAGCATGGGGTAGCTACCTTCAGTCTACAGAACATGCCTTGGTGTTGCACAGTCCACAGAAGATTTTCAAAGTTGCACAAGGTTCAGTCGCACAGGCACACACAACCAAAGAGGAACTTTTCTCAGATGCACCTACAGTCCCTTGATCATGGCTCCAATCATATGCAACCCAATGGTAATGACAATGGCCTCCACTTGTTCTGCAGAAACATAAAGGTGCACAGTGATTATAAACGTGTGAGGTACGGGAAAACAAAACAGTGAGAGCTTGCTTTGTGGATAATCAAGACATCGCACAATATAGCCTATTTGAATGACCACCTCAAGGGACGAGTCGTGATCTAGACAGCTAATTTTAACAGTCGAAGGACACTTCTGCAGTAAAATCGGATCTACGCATGAAGGTTGGGCGAGTTGGTAAGGAT
This sequence comes from Rhipicephalus sanguineus, assembly GCF_013339695.2. Taxonomy (NCBI): domain Eukaryota; kingdom Metazoa; phylum Arthropoda; class Arachnida; order Ixodida; family Ixodidae; genus Rhipicephalus; species Rhipicephalus sanguineus. The sequence continues at coordinate 152,808,048 of NC_051183.1, forward strand.
CCATTACTAATGTATTAACAGCGCATAGACGTTAAAAGGTCGGGTAGGCACCAACAAATCAGTGCTCTTTGCCTCTATTTATCCTATCGTTGTTCGTTATCTGTGCCTTGTTACTACCTTGTTAATGCACCACACTGGTATGCCTATTCTTCCTTACTCGTTTTATACGCCTACCTTTGTTCTACTGGTTTATGGCAATGCTGTAGCGTGGAAGTGACACCCATGTCTATGGAAGGAACACCTCGGCGACTGCATGCTTTTGCACTTAATATGGGAGTTCGCTTTCGCGCTTTTCATCACTGTCACTACTGTACGCACAAACGTGAGCAGATCTCAAGCGACATCAGTACATTGTTCCCCGTCATCGCTGTCTACGGGTGCTAGGTATTCGCGGCAGTCCTCTTATTCAGAGCTCACGTATGAGATTTAAGCTTTCTGAGCTGTTCCGACCACTTGACCATGATGCTTCGGTACGTTTAGCAAGGAACCCTCGGAACAAAGACGGTTTTGTTTACATCAATTCGCAAAAAATTCAATCAATTTCTTAGTCTCCTTGATTGTCTTCTCGCAAGCACGCCTGTCAGGTGGCCGCGACGTGCGTAGGAAGCCAGGACAAAAGTTTGACTTGCAGTACGCGAGCTGTGAAGGTAGGCCTAACCGCAGTTTTGTTAACGGCGTCAGCACTCCCCGCGCAAAAAATGGCCCTATAACCACATGCACAGAATAAAAATTCGCTCACCGTGTTTCGAAAAAGTCCAGCCGGCCCAGCTGCAACGTTGTTCCGTCGATTCGACGATTGCTCCGTCCCTGCGTCGGTTCTCACTGTTGATGGCCATGACGATTGGAGGTGAACGGGCAACGCGAAACCGAAACGTCACAATAACGTACGGCGACAAGACCGAACAAAACACCGGTTCAGCGAGTAGAGGTTTTCTTTAGCCGTTTTGTTCCGGTTCTCGAAAAACAATTAAAAATAGGTGGTTAGAAGATTTTATCTTTTCTTGAGCACTACGCCAGGAGGTGATTTTGCAGTATGACTTGCAGTGGCAGTCACTTTCAATCTAAAATCAAACGACTTTTGCTAATGTTTTACATATTACTGAAATCATCGTGATCATAGCATTTAGCTCCACGTACGTGCTTAATGTGCCGACAAAAGCATAAACCAATTATTGTCCGTGGGAGGAAATCCGCGGGACGTTCGCTGCTGGTAAATCCGCAATCAAACATCCACTGGACTTCCACGGTGTTTTAGAGTGCGGACGTTTCTTTACATCCGAAAATGTACGTCCTCCGTTTGTACAGCGGATGTTATTTCCCGGACGTGGACGTTCGGCTCTAAATCGGGCATCCAATGGATAAGTGTGGTCCATTGGGTAGAGCTATACGAACTCTTGACCCCCCAAAAAATTTCTGATGCCACCACAGGCACGCTCCTTCTTGCGGAAATTCACGAATCCAGTGCTTATGGGGAGGTGGGTACATGTGTACCATGCGAAATGAACTGCGGCAAGCAAGCACCCATTGGGCATTTAAACACCGATGGGCGTCCAGTGGATATCCACTTCTGGATGTGTTGGTCGTCCAGTGGTCATCCGCAAATAGCCGATAGGCGTACAGCGGACATCCACAGGACTGTAAGGCGCATACTAATTGGCAATCCAGCAGGTGTCCTGCGGCTGTCTAGGGCGGATATGCGGATGTTCAACGGAAGCACGAGCTCTTTCATTGTATTTATGTTTTCATTGCCATGGAGGGGGAAAATGTGAGTGGCAACCGCAGATCAACCGTAGTCGCTTGCAACGATCGAGTAGAACTTGTGGCTTCAAAATATGTGTAATTTGTTTTAAAGGGCGTCGCCGCCTCGGCGTGACTTTGCACGCCATATCGCCAATTATTAAAGACGATAGTCTTTCTTCGGGAACTTAAAGGCAGATATTTTGGTCTGTCTGTCTGCCACCCGATTCAGACACCCGGCCGAAGTTTAACCACATGCTCAACGTCCAGCCATCTTGCACTGGTAGCGGGGTTCATGCTTGTGAACATTGTCGATCTAAAATCAAATATTAGGCATACCTGAGGCGCAACATCAATACGTATTAGATGGTGTGTTCCTTTAGTAGAAAATACATAAATACGTAAATCTAAACACCCTAGTGTTTCTTAGGCTGCGCTGAAAATGCTAGTGTTTATTGTGCTGTGCTGAAAATGCGACGCTGCGCCAGATGCGGCGATTCAACATAGAGGAGGAGGAGGACTCATGTAGTATGGCCGGCAGAAGACAATCGTGTTTCGACGGCATTTGGAGCGAAGCACGCAGATACGCGGCCATTTTTTTATAAAAGAAAAGACATTTACTTAAAATTTATTTTCCTTAATGCTTCCAGAATAAAATTATTAAGCGCCCTCAAAGACATATCCTTGCGTCATCAGTACCGAAAATTAGAAGTTCGCAAATAAAGCCCGAAACAAGTTAGAATCGTATGCGACTGGCGAATATGTCCTGCACGTTATGTCCCGAGGACGTCCGGTGGAGAAAACCAAACGGATTTAAAAATTTGATCCGACATCGGTATCCATCGGATGTCCCCTGGACAGCTGCTTAGGATGTGGACGTTCGGATTTTATTCGGTTGTCCGAGGGAGTTTCAATGCCCATTGGGCAGGGCAGAAAAAAAAAACAAAGAAACAGAAATAACAAAGAAATGCCCCAAATCGCTAAGCCGCCCGATGAGCACCACATCGGCAGGAACGCGCACGTGTTACATAAGCCTAAGATGCCAAACAGCCCCTTTTGGAGAGAATAGAGGGAATCCCATATTGCACGAAGCAGGACAAGAAACCGTCCGGGTATTGAATTTCGCGCTATCTGCACCGTTTTTCCGGTGTGAGGAGAAGAAGAGATCGCGCTGAATGGGACCACCGGTTGCCGTTCTTTTTCAGAACATGGGTAGATGCCATTTTTCGTTTGAGCCGACTTTATTTTTCTTACGACGAATACAAAGAGACTCGGGGAGGACATAGAACCCACGCTCATTCGGAGGGAGAGAGAAGAATCTCCGTAACTTCCGGTGAGTTGCATGCTTGAGCGTGTTTTGACGCGCTCATATGTGTGACGTCAGGGGATCCCTGACGCGATCTCCTCGCTGAAGCGATCTCCTCCTATTCACGCGCACTGCCTCCCCGACCGCGGGGCAACTGCGTGTTACCGTACCGAGAGCTGAGCCCTGAGTTGTGACCTGCGACCCAGTTTAAGAAGCCATTAGTTTCAAGTGCACCCCTCCTTTGGGTGCCCCATATACCTTTCTTTTGGGAGAACCCCGAAGCCGCGGGATGTAACATACATTCTTGCTGTTTCTTTTTCTTTTTGGTACTCCGTTATGTGAAGCGCCTTTAGTCAGATCGTCACTCCTGTGAACACAATCTGGAGTGCAACGAAGCAGCTACAGTTATTGGCTAAACATTTTCTCTATTTCTTTTTTTTCTTTGCAGAAGCGCGTATGGTTCAGCGAAGCAACCTTATTTGTCATCATAATTTATTTACCCTTAAAGGCCCTTTTCGGATTATTTTCAGAGGGAAGAATCAATAACAGCATTGTCATTATAATATAAGGATAAACAAACAAGCAGACAAAAAAACTAAAGGTTTGAAAAATACAGTATACATGTTAGAATTCGAAACGAGAAACATAAAAACAGTGAAGCAGGAAGAAAAGAAGTGCTAAAAATTCCGTCACAAAAATATAGTACATGAAATAACAGAGTACGTTGCCAGATTAAGAGTTAAAAAAACACAAAAGTATGTGCCTACATTTACTGGAGTCCCGTTCATTAACTATATCTTCGGGTAGCGCGTTCCTAGCTCAATAGAAGCCGGTAGGAAGGATTTGTCGAAGGCTTTGGTGGTGCCGTGCAGGCGTTGTACATTGAGGTTATTAAACAGACAGCGTGAAGTGAGGTTGAGTGGAAGCAAAATAGGGTTTCTCAGGTCAGGGAATTTACAATACAGTTTATGGAAGAGGGAAAGTTATAAAATCTTACGGCGAAGTGTCAGACTAAATATGCTTAGGGATGATTTGATGTAAGTGATACTAGAGCGCCAGTCTTAGTGTGAAGCAAAACATGCTGCGCGATTCTGCATTGCTTCGAGTGAGTTAATAAGACAAGTCTGGTGAGGGTTTCAAACTGCTGAGGCACACTCAAGTTTTCTCCGTATGAACGTTTCATAAGCGAGCTTGGGTACAGGGATATGGGAACAGATAAGGTGATCGTTTGAGTAGGCCAACTTATTCGGAGCAGTCTTTTATAAGGTGTGGTATGTGCGCAGACCACCCGAGTTGATCCATGATTGTGACGTTAAGAGTGGACTTGGGTGAGTGCTGTAGAATTCAGAGAGCACTGGTAGTTCAAAATTTTGTGCTTGCGAGCAACACACATGTACTTGCACTTAGAAAGGTTGAGGGACATAAGCCAAAGAGAACACCAGCTTACAATTTTGTTTAAATCTTCCTGGAGTATTAGTCGGTCGTTGAGGGAGGATATGCGCCGATAGAGGACGCAATCTTCAGCGAAGAACCGAATGGACCAAGAAATGTTGTCAGGGATGTCATTTATAAAAATTAGAAACAGAAGAGGCCCAAGCACTTAGCCTTGTGGTACGCCTGACAAGACAGAGCTACTTGATGACTGAATGTTATCCATGACAGTGTGTTGTGAGTGTTTTGTGGGGAAGATTTCAATCCAGGACATTACTCGGGGATCAGGATTAAGGCAAGGAAGTCTGGTAGGTAGACCACGATGGGCGACACGATCGAACGCTTTTGAAAAGTCAAGATAAAAGACATCACTTTAAAAACAGGAGTCAAGGTGAAGGTGAAGGTCTGTGGTCAACTGGAACAGTTGTGTTTCACATGAGTAGCCTTGTTTAAATCCGTGCTGTATGGGAAAGAAACAAAGAGTGCGTGTCTAGGTGAGATGCAATGTTGGAATAGAGAATATGCTCTAAAAGTTTCCGAGGTATGCAGTTTACAGAAATGGGGCGGTAGTTACATGGATTGGAACGGCTACCAGATTTGTGTATAGGCACAACACGGCAAATTTTTGCAGTCATTCGGAATAGTGGAAGACGGGCAAGGAGTGGGCAGATTGCGAATTGATGCCCTTTAAAGCTTTAGCCGTTATACCTTCAGGGCCTGGCGCACTGGAAAGTTTGAGGTTATCGATTAAGTTCTCGATTCCTTGAGTAGTAATAATAACCTCCGATATTTGCGAATAATTATGAGATGGAAACGTAGGAATATTTGCAGCAGGTTCATTCTTGAAAACCGAGCAGAAATTGGCGTTCATGACATCAGGACGCTCATCCCCTGGAACAGGTGACCCGTCATGGTTGATAAGCGTTGTACTACTGACATGAGGCACGTTTAGGTGAGAGTGAGCTCCAGAATATGCGAGGGTTGTCGCGCAAAAGGCACAAAACTTCCTGATGAAAATATTTACGCTTAGAGTTCCCCAGCAAGCTGGTGTACTCACGGAGCACCGTAAAGCATCTGTCCCATTTTTGCGGATTGTTACTTCGCTTCAGTTTGCGGAAAATGCGCTTTTTTTCTAGATAGTTAGCTAAGGTCGTTGGAAAACCAGGACCCCCCGGCATCTCCGAGAATGCGCACGACGAGAAGATAGGCATCAATAAGAGGCAGATATTTGCCGTTATAGAGTGACCAGTTTTGCTCAACTGTTCGGAGAGAGGCCGACCATTGGAAGTCTTCAACGAAAGATTCCAGCTGATTGTTAATTTCGAAAAAAATTTCTTTGTTGTAATCTTTGATGGATTTGGTCAACGGCTGGGGGTCAGGGAGCTCAATGGCTATGTGAAAAAACAAGAATGTTATGATTGCTAACTCCTGTAACATACTGTAAAGAATTGATTAGTTCATTATAGACAGTAAGAATTAAATCGAGTATGTTAGTACCACGAGTAGTTCTGGTGACAGCCTGGCTAAAACTGTGCATGAGGACAACTTCCAGGAAATCTTTCGACCAGCGGGCTGTTGCGACGCAGTTATCCCAATGAATATCCGCAAAGTTGAAGTCGCCGCAGAGATTTGCACGAGAAAGCGGGAGATGAGATTGATATGGTAGCATTAAGTTCGTTTGTAAATGAAATGGCGGAATCAGGAACACGGCAACAAGAAATCAGTATGGTCGTGCTTGCCGGTAATGATATTTTGAGGCAAAGAATCTCATGGTGACAGGTATGACCTATACGATCGGACCTGTCCCGCCTAAAAACGGTATACGACGTGTTGTTCAAAAGCTCATCGTCCTCGATATCCGAGTTCAGCCATGTTTCTGTTAATGGCATGGTCATCATCGCCTGTGATGACTGTTTCCAACATTTCTTTTTTTGGCATGAAACTTCGGGCATTAGTAAGTATAACCCTCATCGTGTGAAGCGTTGGACTTCTTCACGGCGGATGGCTGGGTTAGCATGGGAAAGTGGAAGACCACCGATACGAGATGATGGCCACTTTGTTAGTTGTATGACTGAACCAGAATCATAGACAAATGGCTTCTCGTCTATGAGGAGCTTGTCGAAACGGATATTGAATTGAGACCTGCCCCTCCACGGTGGTCTAGTGGTTATGGCGCTCGACTGCTGACGCGAAGGTCGCGGGATCGAATCCCGGCGCGGTGGCTGCATTTTCGATGGAGGCGAAAATGTCTGAGGCCCGTGTACTTCGACTTAGGTGCACGTTAAAGAACCCCAGGTGGTCGAAATTTCCAGAGCCCTCCACTACGGCGTCTCTCATAATCATATCGTCGTTTTGGGACGTTTAACCCCAGATACTAATATTATTATGAATTGAGAACCCGTTTGCACCCACCAAACGAATGTAACAATTCTTTCGGGCGGCGCGCACGCGCGCAGAGTAGTCTTCTCGAACGGCAAAAGAGGAGCCTTTAAGGTTGGAAGCAGCTTGAAGCATAACGGTTTTATCTTTACATTGTGCGAACCTGACCATGATCGGTCGATTTTTGTTTTCTCGGAAGCGACCTAATCTGTGCGCGCGTTCTAAATCAGCGGCTGCAATAGAAATGTTTAGCTTCTCCGATAAGAAGGACGTTACATGCAATGCAGATTGCTCCTAGCCTTCGATGCTTGCGTCGAGAATTTCGAAGAACAGTCGGTTATAACGTCTTTGTCGGTTTTCCGCATCGTCACATTTCTTCTGCTAGAACTTTTAATTGGTAGGCAAGATTAGCGCAACAGTCACTTGCACCAGAAGAAGGTTGCGAGTGCAGTGACCGAACTTCATCAAGTCTTTTCTCCAGGATTTCAACTCGAGCAGAAAGTGCACTGAATGAAGATTCAATGTCAGATTGAGAAGTGCGGATTAGTGCGACTTCATCGAGCATGGTACTTTGGGTAACTCTAAACGAGATAGCGCTTTCAACATTGATTCGAGCGACTACACAGAGCCGGAGACAGGACCGGGGTTCAATTCTACATCACCTGCTTGCACAAGCAGAACTGATGCAATGTGTAACGTAAGGAGCAGGAGCAAAGCAACTTGCCTAACAGATTGCGACAACTGCCGATCAACTCAGGGGGGCACGACACCGCAATTAGAAATGGATCATTGGAACGGGTACAACTTGCGTTTGCATGGTAATTAACATGCAGGAAAAATGGCAGTTGCATGACCCTGTTCCATACAGTGGCGTGCCCCGACTGGCCATGAAACAATGCTGGACTAAGTAGTGGCAGCTGGGGCGTGGCGGCCGTGTTGATAGTACAGTCAGGTTGCCAGGCGAGAAATGCGTTCGTGTCCAAGAACAGCAGGTTGGAAGAAGGATGACTGGCTTCGGGCTGGAAGGGTAGGTATTCCGGTTGACATGGTCGGTCGGAATGAAACATGCAGGCTATTTCGGCACGCTCGAAGCAATCGGACGAAGAGGCGGTTGCCCACAGAAGGGCGGCCTGCAGGAAAATGGCAGTTGCACGACCCTGTTCCATAGGGTGGCGTGCCCCACTTTGCACATTGCGAGTGCACTGTGTTCCACTTGCGAGGAAATTCCATTTCTTTAGCTTCTCTGTAACATTTACCGCATCTGTTCAGATATTAAATTACAGCTCCTTCAAAGTTGCAAATCAAGGCTAGTTTTTTGTGTGTGTTTTTTTTTTTCATTTTGAAATCTGTCGCATAGCTCCTAAAAGCAGATTAGAAGAAGCATGGATTAAAAGTGGTGCGCTGACCTTTCGATGCTTCCGTTGTTATGGTGACGCCCCTTATAATTTCATCCTCAGGAGCGCTGTTAATTATTGTTGGTATAGTTAGCATTACTACTCAAAGTAGCTGAACTACTTTTACTGCAATAGCGCTAAAGAGTGCGTTTCGCAGAAATGCCGGTGTCGGGGTTGGCGGCATCAGGAGCGGCGCCTTTAGTAGTGAGCGAAAAAAACAAGCGTTGAGGTAGACGCAAATAAAGAAATAACTAAAATATTGAAACGTGCTAGCGAAATTTCGATGTTGAGGAGAACGACGCTGGACTGGCTCACGAGCGGCGCCGTTAACTCTTCATCTTCAGTTCTAGTGGGACCGTGGACCTCGGAGGTTCTTCAGCGGCTTGACACCATAGGCGTGCGCACGGGGGGGGGGGGGGGGGGGGGGGAGGCAAGGAGGGCGGCTGTATGTATGCCGTGTGTATGCTGTATGTACGTACAGAATGTATGCCGCTCCTGGTCACCTAAAAGGGTGGGGGGGGGGGGGGGTTGTACTGCAAAGAATGCCCCATACATTGACTTAGTAAGGTGGGGGGGGGGGGGCGCTGCTATGAACCTTCGACCTGTCACTTTTACGAAGCGTCTGTAGCAAAATACTGTCGTGCACACATAAAACATGGCGCTTTCGTCTAAGGACATGCATAGAAAGCGTCGCATAGGCTAAGTAGCCCGTTACCAATAATGAAAGTTATGCTCAGTACCTCCGCTCTGACTTGCGTTCTTCAACTGCGTAATTTCAAAGCCGAAAATATTTGCTATATGCGACGTACAGCTTCGTATAAAGTGAGGTCAATACATTCAGGACTCATCTGATAAGCGATAAGGAGACTAATAGAGCTTTAAGAAAACGACAGCTTACCCCATCGTTGTGTTCAACTAACGCACGAACTTGTAAAATGATTCAACCACGAAAAACAAGGGATCAATATATTTCTCTCTGTCTATCAAGTGGTGGGTCGCGTGACTTCCAGACATGGAACGCAAATTATTTGTATCACGTGTGAGGGCAGATGTCAAAACAAAACGAAAAACTCACACCAATGGAGCAACGGCCAGGAATCTGAAGACTAAGATCGTGAACACGATGAGGCTCATCAGAAGAATCGCCAAGAGACATTGGGCTTTGAAGGAGGCTAGTGTCTAGAGTGTGATACACTCCTACGTCATTAGTAACATCCCCTTCATGGCCGCCTACCACAACGGGTACATGACTCAAAAGGACATACTGAACACCCTAATTAGTAGAACACACAGGATGGCGCTGGGCTTTCCAGATAGCACTAGCACGCAACTTCTACTACGGCTAGACGTCCACGACACGTTCGAAGAGGTAATAGATGCACAACAAATCTCGCAACTCGATATACTAAGCAGGACACGAACGGGCAGGAGCATCCCGGACAAACTTTGGAGAGCCTATCACTAGCAGCACGGCGAAAAAAATAGCCCTCCCATGCTCAGAATTAGAAAACCAGCGCAAAACCACAGGACACACAGGAAGGGGACGCACACAGCGCTGATGTCAGCGCTGTGTGCGTCCCCTTCCTGTGTGTCCTGTGGTTTTGCGCTGGTTTTCTAATCATGTACAACCAACAAGCCCAGCTCTCCGCACCTCCCATGCTCAATCAGAAAGAAATGCCACCTCGAATTTTTAATGAAAGTTGAAGAGAGAGTATAGAGCCAGGTCTTATTCTGTAAAAGCCTTCGGTAGGAACAAATAAGCGCTGTTTGTAGAAGCGACAGAATACGCGGATCACCGTGCCGTCGAATACTGCCTCAATACTGCCAAACAATTGGTCAGATCGTCTTGCATACGCGGTGTTACGTATGCATATTTGTAGTTTATTGACAGCTGACGTAGCTAGGTGCAGGCGTTGCCTAAAGCAGAAGAAGGAATGAATAGTGCGCCAGACGCTACTGTCCACTCACTGCAAGAGCGGCGCCACGGGCGCTCATGGTTGCCGACCTTATTCACTGTTGAATACACAACATCCCTTCTCCCTTACGGATTGTAGTCCGGGTAACGCTGAGGGGCTTTTCTCTCACGTCGAGAGCACCTAGAAGCTTCGACTGTTGGAGGTTGACTGAAAGAGCTGTGCTCCTGCGAAGGGCTTCCAGGTACATTATGACCATCGGGTTCAGGGGTGGCACTGCTAGGTGGACTTGCTCTAGGCGAAGTATCACTCACTCTTGGCAGTGGTGGGTCCTGGCCAGTCACAGTGAGGTAATCACCATCGTCTGAGTCGCCATAAGAATCACTGTCAGCTCCACCAAGGTCTAGTGGGCTGGCCCGGGTGAGGAGCTGATCAATGTGTCTTCGCCATAAGCTACCGTCGAACAGACGAACTTGGTAAGAAAGGGGTCCGGAGAATAAAGCAATGGACTCGGGGGCCCACTTGGTGCCACCATGATAATTCCGGGCCAGGAAAGCGTCGCCAGGACAGCGTCAGGACAGCGTGGCCAGGACAGCGTCGCCAGGATAGAAATGCCGAACACGCCGAGAACCATCCATAAAGTAACGCTGAGGAGATGATCCAACCATGTGAAAATCTGGATGCAGACGGTCAATGGCTGATCGCACTCGTCTCCCCGTCAAAAGTTCAGCGGGACTTCTCACTGTAGTAAGACTTTGGTCTGGGCGAGTTGGTTCATAGCAATGGGACGGCACAGCGCAACTGAGACAATGGACAAGAACACGCAACACAAACGACAAACAACACAAACAATCTCACTGTAGTTGTACTGGGTGAGATGCGCAGGCACAGCAAGAAACGAGACATCTTGGTGGCCCAATCTCCCTCCGACAACTTACGCAGGACTTGCTTTGTCTCCTGTACCATCCTCTCTATCTGACCATTCGATGACGGGTGACAGGGCGCGACTGTAATGTGCCGCATCTGGTTTCTGTTTGCGAACTCGGCGAACTCTTCTAGCGTGAACGCAGTTCCATTTTCCGACACTAACACTTCGGGAATGTCAAAACGAGCAAACATCGCCCGAAGCTCTTTAAGAACTTCTCTGGTGGTCATTGATTCCATCAGAGAAACTTCGAGCCACTTCGAATGAGAATCGACGACTAGCAGAAAGACTTTTCTCTTGAAGGGACCGGCAAAGTCAATGTGCAAACGTGACCAAGGTTTAACAAGTGAACTCCCATGGGTGCGCCTGTGCCTTACTGGGAGCTTGCCGAGTTTCTTGGCATACTTGCAGCCTTGTACTACCTTGCGATCTATGTGATTGTCAATGCCTGGCCACCACCCGGTGCTGTGTGCAAGACGTGGCGTGGATTAGCGCGTGGATTAGCACTTTGTCATCTTAGCGGCTGGAATCTTAATCGAGCCGGCGTTGACATGGCGGAATACAGTGCCGTCCTTGTCCTTCACTATATAGAAGGAATGATAGACATCGGAGGGCTGCTGAGGAAGGCTGGTATGTAAAAAATCACCGCATCTCCACTAATGTGAATCATGACGAGTGGCGAGGCACTCTCTATCGTACCGGTACGTCACCGTACGTCACCCGCGCGTTGCCACTGCGAAGGTAAATTGAGCGACATAAAGTGTATATATATACAAATGTATATATTTGGTACCTCTTTAATGCTCTTCTATTTTAATCCTCTAGTTTTAATTCGTATATCGTCCTGAGTTCTGGATTCTGTTTTCCCTTCATTACCACTGCTGTGTGGTCTGTACAGTGGAGAGCCAATGATTCTTCGAGTGGATCTAATCTAAAGCTGGCAAAGACAAAGTCTGTGCATGTTCCTCGGGTGGTTGTTGGTTGTTTCCGGTCATATGAAATGCATCGTAGAGCGTATCGAGACGTCATATACTGCATAATCCAGTCGCTGTCCATAATGTATACGTCGAAGTCGCCGACTAGTATAAAGGGTTTGTGATTGTATTTTTTTCGTAATCTTAATCGCAACATACACAGACTTCTAAAGTTGTCTCCTACTCAAGCTCTTACGGAATAGTTTCTTCAGGGTTTCTCGTTGAAGACGAAACTGTCAGGCACGATACCTTCCACATCCCATTGTGCATATCCTTCAGAATTGTGATAGCCAGATTTGTTGATTTCGTGAACATAATTCTTTAATTAGTAGTCGGTTTCATTTTAATTGAGATATTTCAAGAGTGTTTCGAGTGCTGCATATGACTTTTATCTGAGACTTTATAATCGTAATCGTAATCGCAACATACACACATATGTTTCGACTATAGCAACGGTTTTCTATGTTACTTGACAGCGAACAGTGAGAGTCGACGACACAGCTAGGTCCTAAGGTGCTTCGCCCCTAAAACTCACAGGGTCCCTTATCCACTCACCTAAGACGACTGGAAGGCTTTTTCTTCTCAATCGACGTGTTGATCCTGCCCCGCCACCCTCCGGAAGCTTCCTGACCCTAACGTGGTTTTACACTGCCTCCAGGATCGCAGGCACCTCGCTTGGTTTTTTATTGGCTCCGTGATCGGCGGCCCACCTTTGACCGAGCTACAACGACATGTGATGACGTCATCATGCGACGTTACGCCACGTGACGTCACTAAGACGTCATGATGACGTAACAAAATCTTTGCATTTTGTGACGCCATGATGACGTCATATGATGACGTGATTGCGTGATGATGATTTGCATCAGTTGTGCGAACGCCCACGGGAGGCGCGGACGCGGCACGCTGGTCACTTTTCGCATTTGATGAGATATCTCAGGCTTTCGCCTTAAAAGAGGGGCGATATATCGCTGCTAGCCAGAAACGCGCAAGTCATTTAAGGTTCACTCGTGCGTGTAGTGGATGTTTGCATTAGGTACTTGGGTCCCTCCAGTCCACGACCGGCAACGCTCCACCACTGACTGCGTCTCCAGCCACCTAGACATACTGCTTGCTTGTAGAGTAAGACTGTTCCGCACACCGAGAAATTGGCGCCTGGACTTCCCGCCCTCCCTTAGTCATGGGATCAAGTTTGTGGCGTTCTTTTGACTTCTGCATGTTCGTTCCATTATCGATTTATACGCGAGTCTCAAAAAAAAAAGAAGAAAGATTAACTGATAGCACGGAGGTCGGCTTCTTGTGAGTCGGGATTTACGCACGACGTGAATGGGTCGTTTTTGTCGCGACCGGGGCAACGGGACGCGTAGTTTACGATGACGCGACGAACCGTTATGCGGTCCTGGTGGGAGGGGAGTGGGGCAGTTAGTGTCACAGGCGGCGGTTGTGTAGCGTCAGAATGACTTAGGTACTGTGTGCCACCCTTGGGATTTCCTGCGAGTTCCTTACGTAATAGTTGTCGCCGCGACGTCTATAGGGGCGATCCGTTTTTCTTAACGATAAGGGCGTGCCATGTGGTTCTGTGCATCTTTGTTACAGATGCAGTGTCGAACCGGCTGGAAGTCGAACGCCCAGAGTTCGTTGACTGGGTAACCCCAACTTCGCCGCAAACTTCCCTTATCAGAACATATCTGAAGATTTTAGCGCAGATTTATCAAGACAGAACAGGACGAAGGGGTAAGACGTGCACGGGCGCTAACTTTCAACAAATAATTCATTTGAATCCGGATCACACAATTTATACATTGAAGAACCCATACTCACGCATGCGCAGGTACAGTACCGTCTAGGAAAACTAGTTCTTTATTTGTCAAAGATAGTGACGGGGTACTAACACAATCTTTGCCAAGCTGAGGAATAGTTGCTGATTCTAATATTAAACGAGTAGTTTCGTCAAGGTGCCTACGGACAATGAAACACTTGTCAAAAAGCGGAACACACCCACACGCGCTGCAGTGTGTGGCTAAGCAGCCATCGCTGCCTTTCCTGACATTGTTGCAGTGCTCCCTGAGCCTGTCATTGAGACAACGCCCCGTTAGCCCTACGCAATGTTTACAACACCGATAGGGGAATCTGGTAAACACCTTCTTTGCAGGACACGTAACGTGCCCTGTGGTTTTTACTGCAGCCTTCCTGCAGTAAAGTCTGCAGTTAAGTCTTCTTTGAGCGACTGGGTTGCTGCTTTTGCAAAGTTTAGCCAACTTATCTGAAGCCGTGAACACAACGCCAACGTTTGCCCGAGCACCTACATTTTTTTGTGTTGTGGGGTATCCTGTGCAGATACGGCATAGCGGTAAACATTTTCGGGGTTCAAAATTAGCTGTTATTCCGGCCTGGCGACTGGAAGGTGATTTTTTGAGCAAGCATTCTCCGACCGATACAATAATGCTATCGGGATAACCTGCTTGCACCAGGCGAGTTCTCTGGCAATGAAGGCTCGTCCCCAAGAGATGGGAACAGGATTTTTTGGGGCGTTATAGAGGCAGCGTCGGATAATGGACCTTTTTACCAATTCTGAGTGAGGGGAATGGAAAGGCAGCAACGGCTTGCTCCCCCTGGGTTCGTAAGACCAGCAAGTGCGGTTTTCATGCAAATGAAATCGTTCATCGAGGAACCTGAGTGTACAATCCTCGCCCGAAATTTTGTGAGTAAGCACGAGCGGTTGTAAGCAATCACATGCCAGTGTTAATATGTTAGTGGCTTCAGATTCGAAGAAACCTTTGTCAGATTTGATAAAGAACAGGCATCCACATATATAAAACATTTAAGAACCTTTGTGCCCGTAAGAGACGTCAAGAGGAGTCTGTTAAGACTGGCTAAAGACTAATCGCTAATAACAGGCGCAATACAAGATCCGATGCAAATATCTTGCTTTTGAATAAAAGGTTTCCCATCCCATTTAGTGTAAGTCGAGTCGAGGTACAATGCTAAATGATCTAAAAGATGTCTGGATGAGGTGCCTGATGTGTCCTTGAAATCTATCCAGCCAGACTGCTCAAGGGCGTCCTTGATGCATTTCAGTAACGCATCATGGGGCAGAGAGTAAAAGAGGTCCTTAACATCGACAGAGATGGCAGAAAGGCCTTCGTTGGAGTGCAGGGACATAAAGTCCTAAACATCCTGGGACTTCTTCACTAAGAATAGGTCATACACCTCCAAGATGTTAAGCTTATCTTGTAGGAAGAGAGCCAAGTCCTTCTGCCACGTGTCTATATCGGATAGTCACCCTAAGGGGAGTTTCTGGCTGATACATTCCCGCGCTAAAGAGAACCTCAAGACATTCTTTTTTGCGTTTGTCCGCTGCGGTGTTATGGCGGCTACGGTGCTGAGCTGCTGGCCCGAAGGTCGAGGGTTTGATCCCGGCCAGGGCGGTCGCATTTCGACGGAGGCGAAATGGTAGAGGCCCGTGTACTTAGATTTAGGTGCACGTTAAAGAACACCAGATGGTCGAAATTTCCGGAGCCCTCCACTACGGCGTCTCTCATAATCATATGGTGGTTTTGGGACGTAAAACCGCAGATATTATTATATATTTTTTTGCATTTCACAATTTTTGCCAGCACTTCATCTAAATGAAGCTTCTCACACAGGTCCTTTCCTCTCTTCTTGACGTTTGACATGCGGACATCGGCACGACACTCAAAACCAGCAGAAACCACTTGGTCGGCTTTCGAAAAGAAACACCATGTGACATAACAAGAAACCCCCCTTCCTTATCCTCCACCAATACACATAACGAACTTTCTTTAAGATAGGAAACATGTTTAACAGTAATATTTGAGGATGCTTGCTTACATCGGTTCAGGACGTCAACTCCTTCAGAGATGCAACTCGCTAATTCTGAACGAACAGCCTGACGGGATACACGACGTACTTGTGAAAGCAGCTCAGGAGCGGATTGCCGACGTTCCACCGCAAACTTGGGTCCAAGGGAAAGTACGCGCCGGACGTCACTAGGGATATCCAAAGGTTCAACCATGTGGATGGTACCACTGTTTTTCGGTAGCTTCGGAGGCAACCGCTCCCGCAGCTCGAAGAGCATGCGGCTCCAGGTACACTCCGTGACCTGTTCAGAGAAGTGGAGATGAATCCGAAGATGATGTTTTGCCAGCTTCTCGTTGAAGTTGTCGAAGAGCTGTGAAGCTAAATCTATTGTTGAAAGTTAGCGCCTGCGTACGTGTTATCCCTTCGTCTTGTGCCGTGAGTAAGACTTGTTGCTGGGCGAGTTGGTTGAAATCTATGGGGTACATTTTAGCGCAAACTGTGAAAGAAAGCACGGGAAAAGAGTAGAGGAAAGCAAAAAGGTCGAGCGCTAAACTTCAACTGTTTATTCGAAAGGTGAGGCCTTTCCTCTACTCTTTTCCCGTGCTTTCTTTCACAGTTTGCGCTAAAATGTACCCCATAGGTCTTGTGCCGTCTTGATAAATCTGAGCCATATCTGATAAATCTGAGACATGTCTTCAGATATGTCTACCAACGAGGCCAGGAGTCAGCCCTTGCTTCCCTTATCAGCACAAAAGAAAATGTTGAAAGTCTTGCATATCGGCTATATATTGTAACACTGTGCCTCATGAGCGCGAAAAAAGAACGGAGAAGTAGAACGGTGGCGAGGGATTTTAAGATCGGCAGCACCTGACCGTCCTTTGTCTTTTGCCTGTCGCTTCATTGACCTCATTGTAGATAAAACCATATCATCCGTAAAAATATTTAAAAATTAACATTTTCTTGCGCAGTTGAATGCAAGCACGCGCCTACGACTCTAGCTAACCGTATGTGCTTTTTCTTCTGTGAAAACTCTTATGAAATAAGAACAGCCGATTTTAGTGGTAGTTGTGCGCCACCGCCTCCACCACCGCCGGTGTCTTTAAGAACAAGCGCTTACGATGACAGAAAAAGAAATTGCGCGGCTTGCATTCGAGGCGCAATGCTAAAGTCACAGCGAAGCTGATGAACACCTGGTTACTCCAGGATGTTGCTGTTTTACTAAGTTTTGAAAATTTTCTTTGTTTCTTCCTATATTTCTTTCTTTTTCTCTCTTCTCTGTGTTTTTTGTGTATTTATTTCTGTCGCTTTATTTCCTTGTCTCTCTCTCTCTCTGTCTCTATCCTTTCTCATTCTCGGTTTTCTATTTTTCTTTCTCTATATTCCATTACTTTCTCTCTCTCTCACTGTATTTCTCTCTTCCTTTTTATTTATGTCTCTTTCTTTCGCTCTCTATTTATTTCTCTGCTACTTTTTCTTTCTGCCTTTCGTTCTCTCCATTTCTATCTGTTTCTTTCTTTCTCTACTATGATTTACACTCTCCCCTTGTCCTTTCTCTCCTCCTCATCCTCACATCTGACTCAACCTAACTTCCCTTTCTCACCCCCTTGCTATACTATACTGTACAAGGCTATACTGTGCTCTTCTACCGTGTCTGTATAGCCGAGTGGTTAAGACGCTCGCCTCCGGATCGTACAATCTAAAAAAAGGTAGCGAGAATGGAGCAACGGGCTCCGTTCCTCTTTCGGAGCAGCGACTTTCTCCTTTGCGGACGATTTACTCGTCGCGCTCTCTTGCGGCAAGCGCCAAGGGAGAAACTTTTCTCCTCAACCACGTGACTTGCGCGCGCGCGCATGCGCACGCCGAGTTACATCGTGATTCCGTCCGTGTTGCGGAGAGCGGCCGCGGTGGTCGCCCTTTCGCGCTCACTCGGCAGCCTCAGACCAGACTATCCAGTCCTACCGATCTCGGCCAGTCACGTGCAATTACTTGTACCTAGGATTGATGCGAGCAACACACGAGTGACGTTCATTGTTTTTGTTCTATGTGTTGAGTAACGTGTGTGGCGTTTTTTTTTCTTGTTTTTTTTTATAGGCTCGGCGTGTGCGCGATGCGCCGCATACTTCCGTGTGTCTCGTGTTGTTTGTATACGTTCGCACACGACCTGCTTGTTATAAATACAGCAAGTCCCGCTTCACAAAACAGTCTTGTTTTAATGAACACCTTAGACTGAACACCAATAATTCAATTTTTTGCGGCGTTAACATACTTGGCAAGAGCACGCGTTTTTAGGTTTACACAGCACTCATAGCACTTATCAATACAACAAGCAATATAAATAAGCATGAAGGTTAATTTTTACAACATTTTAGCAAACGTGATACCACTGGACAGTGCATGCATGATGGTACGATAACATATAATTGCTGGAGTTTGACGTGTCGAAACCACCGTAGTGTGGCACGCCGTAGTGTGGGACTACGGATTAATATCGATCAATTGGGGTTCTTTAACGTGCACCTGAAAATAAGCACATGGGTGTTCTTTGCCTTTCGCCCCGATTGAAATGTGGCCGCCGTGGCCGCATTTTAACGTTAACCTGCGTCATAATTGCACATATCTGAAAAATAAGTCAATGACTTCTGTCAATTAAGCGAAAATTCTCAATCACATGCGTTTTGGAATACGCATGCCATCACTGAGAATTAGGACGGACTCATGCACGCGTGCAGTATGTATCTCTCGTTCTCAGGATTTTGCTTTGGCGTGCGAAACTCAACGCAAAATGCGCTTCTAATGACAGCTGTGCACAGTGGGTAATCACTAACACTCTCACTCACCTTTGTGAAAAGAGTATTCCAAATCCAACGCAAGACTAACCACCGCCACAACGACAATTACGCAGATGTCGCACAATGACAAATGAGACGGCCGTACCGCATCAGAAGCATTGTCACTGAAGGGCTAGCAGTTGAACGAACCCATGGCCCATCGTCATACTTGTGGTCAACGCATAAATAGAATGTGAACGGATGTCAACGCCAAACCACTCAACGAAGTCGACGCGACCAAGGCGACAGAATCTGTACTGCATATTGCCGATGTTGCGCCCTCCCACAGTAACTATTGAAAATAAAGAAATAAGAGAAAGAAATTTCATCTGTGGCCGCTGTCGGAAGATGGCGCTACTTGAAAATGTCGTCGGAATGGTATGAACGGTTCTCAATATGGTCGTTTTCGCCCTAAGTTAATCGACTCTGTAATTATATTGTTCATTATTATGCGGCTTTAGATTAACTGGTGCGCTTGGCTAAGCCATAGCTACTATTTAATAATGTCGGCGTATATTGTGACGCAGCCATGAAATCGTAAAGAGTTGAAGAAAAATGACGCATCCTTGTGCCACGATGGTCCACTGTAATTCAGTGACTATGTAACGGCCAGCGCTTCATAGAAGGGTATGTGTAAACGTCTGTACGTATGCGTCTGTAGTGAATTGTTCATGTTATAGGTTTTATGCATGCGAATGAATTGTGTATGTATTGAATTCAATGTGCGTACTATGTGTCTGCCTAGTGAACGTGTGCGTATTAATAAAAGCTATATCAACTTTCAGGTGTCCTTGAGTAATTCATGAATGGGCCCACCTCCCCGAAATGCCGTGTGCAGTATCAACGTACGCCGCCTCAGTCAGAAACAACTTTTTTTTGTATTGTTTAATCCCTCCAGATGGCGCCAGCTACCACCTAATTCACGGCCGCGGCGCGCTCACAGCTACACCTACTTATATGAAGTTGAACATCTATCTATCGAAACTATGCTCTGCAGCGCCGGGATTGTTTTGATGCTACAGAATGTACATTTTGGAGGCACAAACGCGTGGATAACGTCGCTACACCGTGTGACGCTTCGGCAAATAAAGACAGCAAGCCTAACGTACAGTCTCCGGGTGAGAGCCCCTTTGCAGTATCCGTCTCTTTTAAAGTGAACGCCGTATCGCTGACCGAGCGAAATGTACGAGTTCCGTCGTTCCGTTTCGCGAGGTTTTCATCACTACAGGTTTGTCTGCTTGATTTTATTGTCATATCGTTCGATAATAAGCTCAGCGGGACCGTTTTTTGTGATTGCCAGTGCCGTATACTCTTTATCAGTCGAGAATCGATGCACTCGCTAGGCCTAAATCTATTGCTCGCTTCACTGGCTTGGCGTCAGCCATCTTGATTTTGACGGTTTCTCCATTGAAAAGGGAGGAAAGTTGCTCCATTTGAAGACGAACATTGGGGACATCGCCGTTTCTCTCTTAAAGGAGAGAGGGTCACTCCATTTTTTTTAAGAGTGTAGGTACGTTGGTTCAAATCTTGCCTCGCGACAGCAAGCCTAGATGTTATTTCTTTCTCTATCTTAATTTTCTTTCTCTCTCTCTGTATTCGTTGTCTCGCCCATCAAATTTGCATCCCGCGCCGGAGAAATGAGCGCACGTGTCCTGGAAGTGAAGCAGAAGATGAAAAAACGGACGAAGACCGCTTGCCAGTTCATGATGATGATAGTTTTCTCTTCGCGACAGCCAGATCACGGCCAGCTTAAACAGCCCCGCTGTTAAAAACAGGGATCGGGCGTTATTCGAACCCAGGCACACATCGCGGCAATCAAGCCTTCTACAACAGAGACATTATTTTTTATTGTGTACAGCTTCTGTACAGAATAAACATATTCCATTCAGCTGCAAACACTGCAATAACTACAAACAACAAAGGCTAACATTAGGTTAGATCCAGTCCGTCGTAAACCAAGTGCATTCACGCTAGCGGGACATTGCCATGCAGGTGATCGAAACCTTCTCGACGAAGTCGAAATGCTGCAGGACCGTGTTCGTCGAAAAGCGCACATTCGTCGAAATGCGAACGCTGCGGGTCAGATCGAACCCCCGTCTTCTGGGTCAGCAGCCGAGCATCGTAACCACTCAACCACATAATACCTGGGGTTTAGCGTCCCAAACCACTATATGATTATGAGAGACGCCCTAGTGGAGGGCTCCGGAAATTTCGACCACCTGGGGTTCTTTAACATGCACCTAAATCTAAGCACATGGGCCTCACACATTTTCACCTCCATCGAAAATGCAGCCGCCGCGGCCGGGATTCGATCCCGCGACCTTCGGGTCAGCAGTCGCGCACCATAACCACTAGACCACCGTGGCGAGGCAACCACTCAACCACGACGGCGGCCTTAAAACCTTTAATAATTTAACGTACATCTTACTTGATGTTTACGTAGGGTGCCTGTATATGTCTATAAGGGCGAATAAATTGAATTTCGCAGGAGCGGAGATGAGGCGGGTTAAGTTCCTATTCATACTTTTCCCCACATTTAATTGGGGAAGACGAGTAGAACATCGACAACGGCGCCAAGCAGGCCTTTGTGAGAAATCTACAGTCTGCGTATGAATAAGTAGCTCCCCTGTCCTCGGTCAGAGACTGCGATCGGGGAGTTAAAAGGCGGATAACTGAGTTCAACGGTATGACTTAGTCCCGTCGGGTCGCGATGGAACATGTCGACACGAAACAAAACGCGGACAACTGGAGAATTTTCGCGTATAAAGGTTTCGGCTCACACGAGGACGCCATATTCACATATGAGGCTAAGAGTGATAAGGCAGCCCTGTGTCAAGACATCTACCGTACACAGGCGCCAAATCTTCACTATTTCAGTGGAAACTATTCGCTTGAATATGAAGCGACGGTGTAGATAACGACGTACGCCAAGGTTCTTTTATATCGCGATAAGGTTCTCCCTAATCCAATTAAATGGTATGCTTTGACGAAACATATTGTTTAGCAAGCGCCCTCAATAA
Source organism: Rhipicephalus sanguineus (assembly GCF_013339695.2). NCBI lineage: Eukaryota > Metazoa > Arthropoda > Arachnida > Ixodida > Ixodidae > Rhipicephalus > Rhipicephalus sanguineus. The sequence continues at coordinate 152,829,777 of NC_051183.1, forward strand.
AGCATGTTGCTTGTTACGCCACACGTAAGATATATTATTAATGAGAACTAACAGACAATAATGCCGAGGATCCATGGCAGTATTGTCTGTTAGTTCTCATTATTATTGTGACTAACAAAGAAAAACGAGCCCTTAAAAAGTCACCTTCTTTCCCACGTAAGATATATTGTGTCATACGGCATACTTAAGTGAGTGTTTGATAATTATTTGTCTTATTTGTGAACAAGGTTGGCTACCAAGATCAGGGCTGGGCAAAGATACGTTAAAATTGTATCGCGATACGATTTTAAAGAAGTATTGGAGATACAGATACAAGATACTGCCGCAACAATTGTATCCGATACGATACTTGGTAATTGTATCTTAAGATACTTCGATACATTTTCAGATTTGTTATTATAGGTCTATATTATGTAGCAGCAAACGCCTATACACGAAAATGTATGCTTGAACATTCAGAATTGTGACATATGTTCTTTCACATGAATGAAATGTCTGTTAGTATCTCAAAAGTCCTTCTTACTCAAAGAACATTAGTTTCCTTCCAATACAACTTATTGGGGTTTGTTTTAGCTTCTTCACAGGACAACTCTTTATACACTTCGCTGACAGCGGTTCTTGCTTGTCATTCTTGCAATTGATGGGAGTCTCTGCTCAGCTTGACGACCAGCTAGCGGGTTGCATATAATCACAATAACGTCAATAAGAAGCCTTCGCACGACGGCACAAATACCAGTGTGGACTTTTACCTTGCCCGTAAAAGACAGTTTGCACAATATCGTATATCTGGACAGGGGTACAGCAGCAACATCGCTTGTAGCGACATTTTTTGTGTGTGTGTTTGGGGGGGGGGGGTGTATACGGGGTTTGAGATCGTTCTCTAGTGGCCCGGCCGGCACACACGACCGTCTCTGTCCCATTTGTTTTTATTTTGTATGTTCGTGAGCTACACAGACATGACTGGTCTCAAGCATTTCTTTCGTGAGGAATATGTGGTAACCATGTGCTGTAATATAACCACGGAACAAAAACTATATTTCCATCCGCGTCCAGATTTCACTCGTTGTGCACATCGGTATCGATGTTTTTTCAAATCCTGACTCCAAATCCCCTTCAGAAATGACCTATATATGAGATATGGGAAAGGCTTCCTTTCAAGTGGCAACGTCCTTTTGTTCAAACTCTCTCCGACCCCACCATCTTCACTGTCCCGGCCCTTGGAACTAAATTTCGCGACCGCGGCGCGCCGGCTACAAGCTGAGTTTGAGACCCCTGGTGTATATGTAGATGATGTAAAACTGCAATGAATTCCCATGTTCTACTTAGCTGCTGGAGTAAGGGATACTTTGTTGACATACTCACTAACGTGCAATCTTTTAGCAATTTTTCTTCAACGAGAGAATACGTGCAACACAAAAATCTCTCAGACGTATTGTATTGTTACACAAAGTGTCGCAGGACACCGACGCTATTCGCGCTATTAACGCGATTGGCCGCGAGATCGACCTATTAGTGTCAGCACCGTCGCCGCGTTAGTGTGGAGAGGCGGTCGACGGCGCGTATACAAATGCACGCAAAGGCGCTTCGTTGTGAGCGGTTTGGGCCTATTGTCGGCGAATAAAATGCATTGATCGCAGCTGACTGGTATTATATACGCTCTCTAATATTGAATGGATACACGAAGATCATCCAATGTTACTATTACTAGTGAGAGAAGCGTAATCTGCCGATGAAAGGGATGCTCGCCCTGGATGACAGTCTGCGCTTACGCACTGTATGACGTTTTTTGTTGTTTTCTCTGTGCGTGTTTAGCTTGTGTTCTATGTACTACGCACTGCTGTAGCACGACTGAAATAAAGTGTTTTCTTCTTCATTTGTATACCAGCCCATATTCCTGTGCAATGAGTTCAATAGCAATGTTCACGCGAATACGCATACGCAGGCATGAGTTTAGCACAGATCTTTCATCGATTGATTACATGCACGACAGTGATGCAACAAATGTCCGGTTATTTTATGGAATAAGTGTCTTTTTTTTTTCAGAGTAACAATGTCCGCTGCCTTCCATCAATCTATAACAACTCCACACAAACGCTCAAGATAATGTAAAAAAAAGGATGAGGTTTTGCGTGAAATTATACCACATATATGTAAGGCACGTTGTCGGGAATAATTTTAACGTCTGGCTTCTTCAAAGCGTATCTAAATCTAAGCACACGGGTAATTCTACATAAATCTCGCCCCGAGTTAAAATTGCGCGCGGCAACTCCGTTTTATCACTGCCGTGTCATTCCACTGTCTGCTTTTTTTATTTATTTTTAGGGGACAGTTTGAGTACCGAAATGTCAGACTTCACTTGATAGAAATATTTCGCTGTAGCGGGACCACGACCGTAGAATAAAAGGACATCTTAAGCACAACTACAGCTCATCATGAACTACAGTGCCGCAGTTATACACCTAACAACGCCAAAGTGCATGAGCCTCGTTTTTGTTTACCACCGAGTCGCTAAAACACTGCATTCACACACTATTTAATGCTCCACATGTTTGGGGCTATGTCAAGCGCACTTTACGATGTGCTTGAACCAGACAGCGGCACCAACACTGAAATGATTCTGGCGAACGAAGGGTACGACACCAATATACAGCCCTCTCGAAAGTCGCACTCACTGATCTTATTATAATGCGCATGCAGCCGAGCAAGCCCATTTGCTTCTGTACACCATGTTAGGTATACGTACGAGCAGTTAAACTCGCGCTAACATAACAGAACAAACCGCCCTTTGGGAACGTGCAGGACGTACGCGCACATGCAAACACGACGTGGCTAGCAAACGACGCAGGGAGCAATCCACACTAGGCGCGCTTCAGCCAGTAGCCGCCAGGTGGCGACTCCGCTCGATCTCGCGGCCAATAGCGTTAGAAGCTCGTTTCGCAGAAACGCCGCCGTAGGTGCGGCGTCGCTAAGTCGCTTGTGAGCGAAAAATTGTCCGTGACCGAAAAATCGAGAAAGATGTAAAAAAATGAACAATAAAAATCTTCGGTCCCATTGAGGATCAAACCCGGGCCGTTTGCGTGGCAAGCAGGTGTCCTACCACAAAGTCACCATGTTACTTGCAACTACTTCGGGGAAAAAAAACACTATATAAATGCCATGTAGTGGAAGGAGTCTCCTTAACGCATTTTGTTCGGCAGGTAATGAGGCCATTCGGCGATTTATAGGCGCATTGGCGAGGCCATCAAAATACGTTTTTTGCGCGACGCCATGCTTCGAAAGAGCCGGGATATTGCAGCCATCGCCGCTAAAAACACACACCAACTTTGAAACAGCTCCAAAATTGGACAGCTATGTCCATCTAGCGGAAAACATCAAGCCAACGTCTTTTTTCTGGAGGAGGCGTTGATCAAGCAAACAGGAAACATTATATAATGTGCTGCCATCTGTGAGGCATTGTGAGAAATATGTCTCGGCTTTAGCACAGGGAAGTGCTTTAGATCGAAAACCTGTACCATTACTATAGATACATAGCGCGCGCATGTGTGTGTGTGTGCGTGTGCGTGAGTGTGTAACAAAACACATTAATAAGTATGCACTTAGTGGTTGAAGAGCGCACTAGGGGCCGGATTTCGCTATGGCGTTCAACTCCTAAAGGCGAAGCTTAAGGGTCCTCCAACTTTTGCCGCCTACAGCTCCCATTCCGTGGCGATTAGTAATACGAAAAATATTTAGGAAGGCCTAAAACAGGAAAAGAAATGTAAGTATAATGGAGAGGCGGTTGTGTATCAAACATTCACATTGAATGAGTACAGAAACACAATACAGATGGCGCCCATAATAGCTATGAGCATGAAGTACCGTCAACTTACCTGTTGAGACATTAGAAAATTCAGTGCCTATGGAAAATTGCCTGAAACAGCTCGTTGGGACGCCCATGAGTAAAACGCAGCATTCAGTAAAACAACGTTTCTCGAATCCCCTTCCTAGTGTCTTTAAGATGGCTCCTAAAGATTTTCGTTATTATAATGCAAACTCAATTTCACTATTTTCTTAAGCGGTAAGCAGAATATTTTGTACTATATACTCAAGGCACGCCCACATAATAGTATATTTGTTTTCAAAATCGCCTTGGCAACGCGTAAATGTGTAAACAATAGTAGAAATAAAGCAGAAATCTTATTTTGGCAGCGCGTTACAAAAGACATACTGCAGTGACCAGACCGCAAAAAAAAAAAGTGCAGAGACCTACGTAATGTATGTGATGCTAAATGACAGCTAAGAAAGCACTTGTGCTAACAATCAAATTAAGAGTTCATAAATTTTTTGAATAAATGTAGATGGAAGTACGCCAAGATATCTTTTGTTAAGTAAACGCTTGCTCTATTAGATCTAGCATGCGTACCAGTGGTGCTAAAGTTGTTAGAGTCTTATTTGCATATAAGTTAATTCACTGCATGCCAGTCAAACTTACATCCACGAGATGCTTCAAATCGCCGATATGTAAAATCCACGCGACGCAAAGCAACCCCATTTTTGTACGCATCACATTTCGTTACGGAGACGCAATAGAATCTTCAATAAGGACACTGTAACAGCATCAGAATTTGCGCAATAGAGGCCGCACGCAGTGGAGTACGCGGCGCTGGACAGTGGCTAAGAGCAAGTGTCGCGGCATTGGCGCAACTAAAAAGAAAAGAAATCGAGAAAACAAAAGCTACGGGGACTGGGCATAGATGTCCGCTTGGTTGTCTTCCTCATCTTCTACCCTCACTGGATGACTCTGGCGGAAAAATGAAATAGCGTCACTCCATTGGACTTTTCAGATGGCTTAGTGACACCAGCACCAGCTTGGGAAGCGCAGCTTGGCCAGCGAATATTGTTTCGCACGGTTGTGTTGCTACAGAAGTATTTTGTATCTTTAGATACACGATACATTATCGAATGTATCGGAAATACAGATTCAGATACTTGTTTTTCGACACGTGTCACGATAGAGATACAAGATACCCGCAGAATATCTAAGATAGTATCTAAGATACATGTATCTTCGATACTGCCCAGCACTGGCTACCATGTGGGCTCCGAGACGTTAACATTTACGACGTCTTTCGTGGCCGGTATCTTATTTCAATTCAGAATGACGAACAGTTGCGGCCATCTGGCTTTACCCAAATTCATCCGTCCTTAAGCCAAGCTCAGACGCAAAGGGATGTAGGTAAGAAAAAAAAATTGGCGAAGCTTGCACTAAGCGTTGAAAGGCTTGAAATAGCGAAACTGGACGATTCTAAAGACTAAGCAGGTTGCTTCTAGGTTGTTTCAAGGATTCAGCTAGGTGATGCATGTTCTTTCTGGGTTGCTTTAGGTCGTTGCTAGGTTTTAGCTAGGTGGTGCTAGGTTGTTTCCACGTTGATTCTCAGCGCAGAGAGGTTCGAGTTAAACCACAGACAGTGACAGACACGACACGGATGTCCAAACTGCAGACAGAACCTTGCGCTGAAACCAAGTGTTTGCATCTCTCATAGATCTACGGGCACGTCGTCGTTGGTGCAGGTCTTCCATCGCTTTGGGACCGCTGTCGCTCCGCAACCATTTGTTGGGCTAACACTTGCCTTCTTTATTTTAGTGTACCAGTGGTAAGTAGTGGGATTTACCCAATTTCTGTGGAACATACCCATTTATGGCAGTTTTTTGGTTGCCCGGACAAAGAACGATTTGCTAAACAGTTTCGTTGTTAAAATGTTTCTTGCAGCGGTGGCCTGCGATACAGTGCGGCGCTTTGTGCGTCACTCCATAATTATATATTTTTATGGGGTTTACCGTCCATAAGATGCAAAGCAAATCACGTACGACAACCTACTGGGCGGCTCAAGATTATTTCGTGTAATTACGGTTATTTGATGGGCCCCCAAAAGCACTTTACGTGAGCGTCCTTGCATTCCGCCTACCACAGGGAAGCGGCCACGGCAGCCTGGAATTGAACTAGTATTGACACTGACCTGCATAGCTCGACAATGTGTCGAGTGAGCCACCATTATGACCAGCCATTTTATTGCTTCGCATGTGCTGCTTTTGCGAGAATCGCGTTTCTGATGCACTTTAAGTGTTGCAGGATGATTGTGTATAAATAAGCCACCAGGAAGAGCAGTTCCTGTTAAGGAGCAGTGATATATTCAAGGACGGGGTGAATATTTAATTAAGCTATTCCTGTTCCAATACAGCATTACTGTCGTTCAGAGTATCTTCATACGTATTGTGGCTGTTGTCAGTTTGAGGCAACACCCAAAACCTGAGAAGTTTAAATTTAATCCAATTGCGCGGTCTGAATGAGTAGAATCCGTCAAACTTTCTCGCATCTATTTTTTCACCACACTCAAGCTGTTTAGGCTGCTGAAACAGAAAGCGAGACGGAAAAAGCCTAGGGTGCAAGGTGCACTAAGGATTCCACAGCCAACACAAGGTAAGAATACACTACCTAGTAGAGAGAGGCGTATGAAACACAACACTCGGCAGTCGGTTACGAGGCTTGTGAAATGCACGTGTGGCTTCCGTGCCTTCGAACTAACCTTTTCGCCGACGACCTAGCTCGACAAAGAAAGAAGCGGCACGAGTGGGTCACCGCGAGGAAAGTCGGTCTCCCGGGGCCACTCTATCTAACTCACCTCCCTCACCTTCCCCTAGCGACACGCAGGATGTCCCAGCGGGGGGCTCCTTCCCTCCAAACAAATGAAACGCAGCGCGAGTGAACAGCGCACATTCAAGACGCGAAGGAAGAATAAATAAAGACTTATAAACCGAGTTACTTTGTTTATTTGCACTCAATATTCGGGATTGTAAGCCCTTGGAAACCGAACCATTCAGTATTTATGGAGAAGAATGCCAGAAGGCCCCGCTGGCGAGCAAATGTTTTAGTGCAAACAATAACAATTATTTAGCGTTTAAGCGAAGACGTTGAAGCTCGTTCTTTGAATATTTTCCTAATCGAGTCGAGCAACGGAATCGAGACACGTGAAAGGGAATTATGGAAGAACGTATTATGGAAGACCGAACTAGCTTACGGGTACATTCATCACAGAATACGACGGGCAGACACGGACACCAGGGAAGAGAACCTACATCACACCGTTTTCGCCTAGTCTACACTATTAAGCTTTTTATGAAAAATTAGCATGAGCATTTTCGTCTGCATAACATGAATTGGCTAACATTCCAGAATAGATAAGAGGTAGTGAAAATATTTTAGCTGTCATGCTTGGAAAGCTATGCCGCGCAGGAATGGCCTGTTTCAGTTCTGTAAGATATGTTAAGACAAAGAGGGAAAGAAAAGCGCAAGGCTTGCGCGGAATACGCAGGATAGTCAGAGCGAAAGCTGGAGGAGCGGCTTTTCTAGAGTCCGTTTTAAACTCTCTTGGGGCGACTACCGCAAGTACACTTGCAAGGCAAATAAGGCGCCAATAGGGGCTAGTTGGTACGTCTTCATGCTTTTGATGCACCCACTCCGCCATAAATCATAATTTTGCGAAATACGGAAGAGCACACTGAGCTATGATTCATCCTTCTGCGGAGAAGCAAGGTACCCACAGCGCCTCTGCAAGACGTTATGTGCACATTGTGGATGCTGTGGCTGAGGACGGTGAAGAAGTATGGTTGAAGTCGTTGTAACTTGGGGGAAGCTGTAAACAACACACTCGTTACGTCTGGGGTTATTTTACTCTTCTACCACGCAATAATAAACCTGTTCACGTGATTCCTTGCCCGACATGACGCCCGCATACGGTCTTCTTGCGAAGGATTTTCAAGCACCGACATGGCAGTGTGGTAGAACAGTCGAGTGCCACTCATAATGGCTGTGTGCAAATCGCGATTGAATCTTTTTTCTTTTCTCGTCGTGAGCGAAAGCTTTTACAGTCACCGGCGGCGGCGGACGCGCGGAGAAGTATGCCACCTAAATCGACTGTTGTGATCTCATAACAGGTGCGGCTGTAAAAGGGGAGCAGGTGTGTTTGCAGCAGGCAGTAGCTTCACAACCACTTATGTATAGCTGAAGAATCTAGTTGCCGTCACATTTCAACGCTTACCATAATAGCCTTACCACAGTGATCTTGTAAGCGGTGTGCTTTGTACATATTCAGGTAGAATATACCTGGGCTGCTATGTTTCGCTGCATTGTGTTTCATAAGGTAACTAAAATAATTTTTTCTTATTTCCACAAGCAAGAAAAAAGAAAACAGTTCCTCTCTTGTCTTCGAAGCGCAACTGCTAGTTGATTTCTCGTCGCCTCGAGTGCTTCTTGTTTCTAGACAAACATCAATTTCGCTTCCGCTCCAGAGTGTTGACACGCCTTTGACGAGCCGCTGCCTCTGGCACTTTACACAACAGTGAAAATGGGCGCGTCTTCGTTTCAGCCCCAGCAAGCCCATCCGTCAAAGTCTCGTTCCGCAGCTGAAGCCATAGTTACCTTCGTGCCAATGCGAGTCGGGTTATTGTTAACGAGGCACGCGAGTAGTTGGCACGCGACATTAGAACACTGGGTGCGCAAAGCGGTTAGCTTTGTGCTCGAGAAGCGATTGTTTCGGGTTCCAGGAATCTACGGTGTTCTGCTCCGACCAAGGCGTCTTGCTACAGTGTTGGTGGGGGTCTCTTTACTTCGGCGCCATGTAGAAAAGGCGTGTGCCTAATGCGGCCGATTTGTTTCTGTTCTATATTTGCAAGCGTGACTTAGATGCTGACAAAGAAAACACGCAAATAGTTGAGCTAGTTGGTAGGAGTTCTTTTGTAAAAGAAACGGACACAAGAGGAACGCGCAAGGTATACACAAGTCATCGAGTGGAAGCTCGCACTCTGCCCCCCCCCCCCCCCCCAAAAAAAAAAAAAAATGGACGTCACGATCATGTTCGCTGTTTACGTCCGCTGCAAAACGAAGGTCTCTTCCTGGATATCCAATTTACCGTGTCTTGCACGAGCTGATTCTACTTTATGCTTGATAGAAGCTGCACACACGAACATATTTCTCTCCAAATTATTTGCCTTAATAGATCGTCAAATGAAAACGACGGACAAGACCAGAAATACGAAGGTGCAGACGAAGAAACAAATAGGACGAGCGTTTGCTTATTCCCATGGTGCGTCGCCTTCGTGTGTGATATTTCATGTCTCAAGTCAGCCAGCACCAACTAGCCCAGCTATCTGCCCTCTTAGTTCTGCGCTAACATTTCGCATCGGGGACCTAATTTCTTTTCTCTTAATGACACCTAGAATATAGGCTACTCGTGTATGTCCTATAATGCACTCTGCTGTCTTATCTCGTAACAAGGTAATTATTCACTACTCTTATCCGCACATTCTCACGAATGGTAGCGCACGCGCAAAACTGACACATGTGCGGGTGAACCCGAGAGATGCATAGACAAGGCTCTGATGCATAACGAAAAAATGTCATACCTAACATGACATTTCTTCTTTGTGCAAGGCAGCACGTTGCAGTTCCTGTTGCCTTACTAAGGCTGATTTCTGAGCAGTATTGAACTCTATGTGGTAGAATTTTCCATCGGCTTCACCCCTCCTAACCATTCCCATTCCCCGTGCTTGCTTTTGCCGATATGTCTTGATAAGGGAATTAATCTTGCCGTAACACGATTTCGGGATGCGCTCATTTGATGAGCTTTAAAAAAAACATCAAAGTAAAGTTTCGGCCAGAAAAATTATGAAACATCTTCTGACCTATATTGAAGCTCGACTACAAGGAAACCGAAAAACAATTTAATTGAGCTTATTCTTTATCCAAGGCACCATTGAGTATGGTTTGTGTGACGAGTGGGGGACATTTTTTGACTCAAGATGCATTTTGTGGACGGGAGAAGAAGAAAGTGCTTGTGTGTTGTTCCCTAACTCCGTGTTGATCCCTAACTCGATCGTGCTCCACGGACGTTCTACCTGCTCTTGCCTACTCGGGGGGTTGTGGCCAAAGTTTGAGTTGTAGCTTGAATTCACTTTCTGATAGGTGTTTCCCTAGTGTCAGAATTGATTAGCGAGTACATTTTTGGCTAGTAAGACCAGACAGGCACCGTTTTCCTCACCTGGACCAGGGGCCTTCCTCTGGTCTGCTTCTCTCCCACCGATAGAGCTACCATGCAGTAGACCTGTTTCTACGCAATAAAATCTCATCTGTGCCTGTGGCCCTTGTCCCAAACAACGAAGGTGTCATACGGATGAAAAATCCGAAAGTGATCCAGGCGGAGCTGAGATCAGCTACAGCTCATTTCCACAGCATCGCAGACGTCTAACAGTTCGGCAAGGGCGGCATTCTCTGCTTCTCGTCTGACCAGCACTGTGTTCGAGATTTTCGAGATTTGCTAAAATGCTCGGTGTTCGCAACAAATCCGGTAAGCGCCTTTATTCCACCCCACCTAGCACGGGTGAAAGGACTTGTTCGGGGCGTCGATGTCAACATGACTCCAGCTGAGGTACTAGAGATGTTTTCCGAGGCAGGCGCGATCGCAGTTTATATGTGTGTACGAGTTGTAGATAAGAATTGGGTCCCAACTGAGTCTGTGATCGTTACATTTGCCGGGTCGAGTCGCCCAACTGAAATCAAGGCGTGGAACCGCTGTCGCCTCGTCTCCTACAGTGTCTTAAGTGCTGGCGCTACGGTCACAGAATGAAAGTCTGCAGGTCAGCTCCCAGGTGCCGAATTTGCGGTGAGGCGCGCAATTCACATGAATGTAAAAGTAAAGAAGAAAAATGCTGTCTTTGCCATGAAGCGCACTGGGCTGATAACCTAGATTGCTCGGCCAAGGCGCAGGAAATACAAATCCTTGAAGTTGTTGATCGAAGACGATGTTCTCGAAAAGACGCCATTGCTGAAATTCAGGCTCGAACTCAGGGGTACGCTGGTGCTGCAGCCCGCCATAACATAATTAAACTGCTCAGCGCGAAAATTTAACACGGTACACATACAAACGACGAGGACATGTATGTGTACCGTGTTAAATTTTCGCGCTGAGCAGTTTAATAATGGAATACCAACTAGCCCAATCCCACACTTTACGTCATAGCATAGCAATAGAAGCATCTCTTTCCCTGTCCATTGCGGACATGATCGAAAAGGCTATGGAAAAGGCAATGCAACGCCTCGCTACCACTCTTTGTGAGTCCTTGTCACATATTATAGCCAGCCAGATGGCGCACGTATGCGACACGTCAAGGGATATGGGCACAGCTTCACAATATGCTGAGTTTACACCCCGAATAAGTGAAGCTGAATGTTAGATAACTGCTTCGAATGCACAGCCTGCAGGGTCCTCTGGAGGGGGTATCCAGAAGCAAAGTGATGTCATACCGGGTGATAATCAGGATTCAGATAATATGGACATGGACCTCAAATCTCTAAAGCGTTCTAGATCCCCTACCTCCAAAAAATCTAGTTCACCAAAACATTCGAAAAGCAAAAAATACCAGGACAGCCTCTCGAAAAACGATTTTCTATCATAGGGTCCCTGAATCATAGGGTCCCTGAAATCATAGGGTCCCTGAAAATTCTGCATTGGAACTGCCGATCTATTCACTCAGCTATAACAGATTTGTTGTATTTGCCTTCTAAATTCAATCCAGACATTATTGCAGTGCAAGAAACTTGGCTTTCCGCACATCATTCGTTTCAATTAACCAACTTCTGATTGTTTAGACTAGACCGTCCAGCCAAAGGCGGAGGTTTAGCATTCTTTATCAATAACAAAATTAGTTTAAAGGCCAAAATTTCGTACAAATGCATGCCCCCAGAATGCGAAATTTTTGCCTTAGGCATCACCTTGCCAGGATGCTTACCTTTCTCTCTAGTAAACGTCTACTTTCCTGTGGGCGTACAAGACACGCGAAGTTTAGATGTGGCTGTCCATTCATGGTATAAGGGAAAAATTTTGATTGGAGATTTTAATTCCCACCACACCTGTTGGGGTTTTAGAACAGATCAATGTGGCCAACGATTGTGGGACTGGTCCATAGACAACAATTTATCGTGCCTCAACGCTAGAACTCTCACACTTATCCGAGATCGATCCCGCTCTGCCTTAGATTTGAGTTTTGTTAGCTCGACAATTTCTAGCACTTTGTGGACAGCCCTGGACTGTGCCACCAATAGTGACCACTTGCCCATACTGTTTGAGATTGATTGCCCCATAATACCATCATGTTCTCACGTCCGAATTTTTATAAAAGATATTCAAAATTTAAAAATGACCTAAAAGCAGCTTTAGCTTCTCTCTCTGAAGACAGTGTTGAAACTAAAGCTATGAAACTAAGTGCAGTAATTAAAATAACATACAAAAAAGCAGAGTTTACTATTGAATCGGCCAAGAGGGTGCCCTATAGTCCATGGTGGAATTCAGATTGCTCATGTGATCACAGACGACGACACGCAGCTTGGAAGCAGCTAATTCATAATCAGTCCCCCAGAAATTGGTCAGACTACAAATTCATTGCTGCTGAATTTAAACGCACGGTGGCCCAAGCTAAAGAAGACTATGACAAAAGACATTTGTGACAAAATACATTTGCCTAAAATTTTATACAAGTTATCACCTGGTGACGTCCTCAATTTGATAAACTCTTCTTTAAACAACGCCTGGATACCGTATGGCTGGAAAATAGCCAAGGTAATTCCTATTCTAAAAAAGCAAGGTGTAGGTTTTAACCTAGAAAATATCAGACCCATCTCTCTAACGTATAATGTGATCCAACTTATAGAGAGGGTCCTAAACGACAAATTAATATCTGGATGGCAGACAAGCCAATATTAAAACCAAACCAAATCGGTTTTCGTAATGAGTGTTCAATTTGGTGTGCTCATGCTGATTTAGAGAGTCGAATACGGCTTGCCCAAAAAAGAAGACATTACGCTGCTCTTGTCACACTTGACATAGCTAAAGCTTATGATAGCGTCAAGCACTCCAGTTTACTGAATACACTACAGAGCTTAAATTTTCCACAATATATTATTGAGTGGGTAGCAGAATTTTTAAAATCAAGGGAATTTTATTGTGTTAAGGATGGATGTTGTTCATCTAAATTCAAACAGAAACGCGGAGTTCCTCAAGGGGCAGTCCTATCTCCGGTATTATTCAATGTAGTGATGAGCTCTATTCCAATTGACCAAGATGTCCATGTCTACATTTATGCAGACGATATCGCGCTGTGCAGACGATATCGCTATATCAAAAATTGCAAAGATATCTTAATACCATAGAAATTTGGCTGCAGTCGATTTCATTGTCGTTAAACATCAGTAAAAGTGCGCTCTTGGTGTTTCCCCTAACAGATTCAGTTTCAATTTCCGTATTATATAAGCGGGAACCTATTCCACAAGTGTATTTTATCAAATATTTGGCAAAAATTAATATTGAAAGACTTAATTGGAGTCCACACATAGAATATATAGCAGCAAAGGCACAACGAGCGTTAGGCTTATTCCATAGGCTGAGTAACCAAAAATACGGGTTACGTAGAGACACCTTGTTAACGTTATACAAAATGTACATGCCCCCAATATTGGAATTTGGGTGCATATTATTTTCGGGTGGCCCTGCTTACAAAACAAAACGTTTAGTTCTATTGGAGCGTGAAGAGTTGCGAATGTGTCTGGGACTTCCAAAGTTTGTGGCCATTAATGTTATGTATCAAGAAGCACGCCTTCCAACACTTCTTTGTCGATTCCGCATCTTAACGGTGCAAACGTTTTTAAAATTTTACAGCTTACCGGCTAGAAGATCTGAATACGCCTTTATCAGTGACCCCGACTCTTGTTGACCCCGACTCAGTGACCCCGACTCTAGTCCCGAACTCTTGTTGGAGAACGCCACGCGGGTTCCTCGCGCGTCTGCAGAATCTCGTTCCCCGATGTCATCCCGTGATTGCTCAGAGAGTGTAAGGGAGAGAGGCCACAGCGTCTTACCCAGCCCCTTACACAGGCTGGAAGGCGCTAGCGCGTGCCAGCACACATGGTTTTGTCTTCGTTACGCCAAGCAAGGACAGCATACGGCAGCCCGGGCCCCTCAAGTGATCTGCACGTATCATCATCAAGGCGGTCGAAGAACAAGAGAAAGCAGACTTCTCCTTGGCGCCAGCGCGCGCTTAGATAGCTATGCTATGTGGTAGAAAGCGGACGGTCGCCAATGGAACTACTGGCACAGCCCAGGGCAAAAGCTTCGCATCTAAAATGACAAATACACAAACTGATTTCAAAAAACGGACGAGAAACATCTTTTTTCGGCGATTTCTGGTTTTGCGTAGCCCCCTAGCGGCCGGCGGTAGCAACAGGAATACGTCAAGACACCCTGCGCGCACGCGGCCGCAGCAGCCGCGTGGGCCGCGGTGCCTGTTCATTGCTGCCGCGCTAATCGCTTGCAATTAGACACGTCTGAAACGTCGGGGAAACTTATCTCGTTGTATGAAACATGCTTTCTTGTGGTCGGTCTTCCTTTTTGAAGCGTTCGTCGTGGCGGAAGGAAATGCCAGCTACTGCTGCGCCATGAAAGGATCGTCGGTCGCGAGACATCATCGCATACGTTTCGTGGAGATGAAAAGCGGCATAGACTTTGCATATGTGCTGCTCAGCCACCACGCCCAACCTGGACACATTTAAAAATTGACTTCATTTGCTAGCTCGGAACACTTTGTCACTTAGGTGCATTTGCGAAAAGAGTCAGTTTCGCTTCAAGGGCGACGAAATGAATGCGATAGCAAGAAATTGGAATATCACAGGAATAACGGCAAGAAGCTAGAAACTTGCTGCGCGCTGCTCAAACACAAAGAACGAGCGCGAACTGTAACAGTTGTTACTTCAACTAGCCTCAACATTGGCTTTTCTAGAGCTAGCCAATCATTCCTTTCGCAAACGCGGCCGCCGCAGCGAGCGAAGTGATCTTCGTGTGGTATATAGGTTCAACGCAAACTCTGCGGTGAAAGCACAAGACGTACAGAACTTCGCCTCAAGCGATAATCGTGCGAGCATGGTCGACCATGCCCTGTATGCCAAAGTACAAGTCGAAGGCGCACATCCAAACTCCGGCGAATCACTACACAGTTTTAGAAATGGGGACCCAGGAAATTTGCGAGCCACCAGGAAGCATGCTCAGAACGCAAGCCACTCTTGGACTCTTGCGCTCACATTGTCCCAAGACCCTGCAGCGCCTTCCTTTGGGCAGCAAACAAAACCGCAGAGTACGCGACTTCAAGAGAAGAAAATAAGGAAGGCGCTTGGCAGTGGCACATGAAGCCATGGCTGACGTCACCTGCGGGCGTCGATTCTGGTCACTAAGATAAAACTTCATCTGGCTCCAGCTGGTACAAATTCCTGAGGCTAAACTTACAGCGCAAACGCACTTCTTTGTCCGTCTTACTTCTTTTTCACTTCTTTGTCCCTGCACCCACCTGACTATAATTTCATGTCTTCGCGTATCTAATACACTATCATTCTTGTTACAGATGTTGGTTTAGAGCTATTGTTGTGTGCGCATGCGCGGTAAGTTTGCCTTGGGCTTACATATGCATTGGCGTATAAAAAATAAAGCAGTTGTTAGTCAGCGCGTGTGTCGTACGTTTTATTTTTTTCTTTGTGGGTGTCTTGTGCGTTTGGGCTGTAATTTTAGCCTCAGGATTCTGGTCGCAGTGTAACATATATTCTGTAACATTCTGGTTCAACCGTCTCGTTTCTTCCCTCCTGTGGCATAAGTCTACAAGAGCCAAAGCGTTCCCACTAGCTAGCACCACCGCGAGCCATGGGGCGCTCCTTCTTTTTTTTTTCATGAACGACTGGACACGAGTGGCGTGGCGCTAAAGTCCCGAAATGAAAAGCTAGCGTGGGTCGCCAGCAAAAATCGACGCAAATGCTGCACCGGCAACGATGCAGCATGGCCCGCGTCTCGCATAATTTTAATTTCGCCCCGTGTGGCGTCCCATGCGTTTCACCCAACGCCGCGTGCGTTTGCATTCTGCCGTTAGTATCCAGGCGAACGAATGAGGCATGGCGTAATTGTCTGAGGCAGCGAGCTGCGGAGCGAGGTTCGCAGGTTCGAAACCCCGGTCGAGCGCTTCGGAATTCTTTTCTCCTGAATTATTTTTATTTGTGGCTTTTTATATATACATACATATACATATCCGGGACATGACGGCGACGACGACGGCAAAAATCAGCCGATAGTGTCCATATAATTCCTATCGCAATAAAAAGAGGACAGCAAGAGCATGGCACGTTGGCGCCATCGAACTGTGCGTGCAAACGAGGTTTGTTTTCAAATATTCCGTGATTTCCATCGTGACTAAGCCAGCCGATTTCGATTAGTTCGACCTGTAAATGGCTTGTGGTAGCGCGGATGTGACAGTAGCTGCCGTATGCACAGAGCTATGAAACGGCTGAGATATTCCACAAATGTGGTGCCTCCTCGCGCAAGAAAAAGCAACTGCGCAGCGGTCGAACGCCGACCACATAGGTAAACACAAAGCGACGAACAACGATGCCTCGATTCAGCCGTAATAACTGCCTTTCTGCCTCAACAACTACCGGTGCCTACGTGGGCGGAGCCACTGACTTAGCCTTCGGGCTTTGCCCTCGGGCGGTAGTCTCTTTGAACCATAATAATGTTCTTGCAATGCCGTGCGATGCCTCAACCAAGCTAATGAAACAACGCATTTTATGTCCTGCGTAACAATAATTTATCTACTGCTGCAGCTGCAAGTTGGACCATGCTGCTGGCCCGGACTGCCTGACTGGCACGTCCGCGGCCTCCTGCTCCTTTTCATCACTGGCACAGGAGGCTCGTAGCCGTAATTTCTTGGTAAGTTGAAATGGTCCGCATCATCAGAGGTGAATTCATCGCTGGCAGAGGGACCACGACATGAATGCATACCGTGCAGCTATGTGACGGCGTGCGCGCTCGAAAGACGGTGGCCGGCCGGCTGTGGAATGAGGGAGTCATGACGTCACGGCTTGCAACCCGCGTTGGGCGAGTGGCTTGACACACGCTCAGAAAAACGTAGAAAATAGGACCAGCGACTGAAAAGTTCGATAAGTGACGACTTCTTTTCGATGTAATCGCACAGTGAGAATTTATTTTCAGCATTTGCGCAAAATTATCATATTTTGCTTCAGTATCCTTTTAAGCAACGGGACGATGCTTTTTCAGATGGGGGCATTGACACGCGCGCTTTTTTGCTTTAATTTGATGTATTCGCGTTTCAACCACAAAACCTCTTAGCAACGCTCGGCGCATACCGCGCCGCAATTTTCGGGAAGCTTCGCGATTATTTGAGATCATTCTGTTATGATTACGCGCAGGACGCGAGTAGTCAAGTTGATTCGAGAGAAAACGCGAATACCAGCTGGAAGGTTCGATGGATAATAGGCGACGCGTTCCGCCATTGATGATATTACCGACGCCCGACGCTCTGTTTGCCGCTATCAGTGTACAGCGTGAATTGCTTGTACTTTGCCCCTTTCATTTTCCGGGCACAAGTTCGCCCCAAAAAATAAGAGTTTTCGTCTTGAACACGCCGACTGCTGCCTGCGTTAACATCACGACCACTAGACAATATGCTGTCTCCAGGCATACGTTAACTACTTCAGGTACCACAACGGTTAAATCATGATCATGGGCGTTAGTTGCGAGGATGGAGATGCGCTACCAGGCGTCAACTTGGTTGCATCACGTCAAACTTGCACAATGTCTATTGGCATCATTTTCGTTTCGGTGCATCCACGTCAAACGTGGACGCATCGAAACGAAAATGATGCCAATAGACATTGTGCAAGCTCGCATATATCAACATACAATAAACAATCAACTATTCTCCTGTGAAGACACGGTTCACTTTCGTGTTATACCCATTCCTACGACGGAGGGATCAGCCATGTCTTTTATTTTTCATCTCTATTCCAGCTAATGTCCAATTAAACAGACTATCGCGGTATCGCATAGCGTCTCTGCCGTAAACCAGCAGATATAGTAAGATTTTTTGATAGCGCCTTCATCGGTCGAGTCATGAATTTGCCGGCAAGACTTTCAAATAAGCACCTTGTCAGATGCCACACAGTTGCCAAACGTACCACACGTCGGAAGGCCACTTGGGATCTCAAAAGAAGAGTCTTAATCTCGATTACGTGATCCATCACGAACGCATGGTGCACGAAATACCGGAAGCGAAGGAGAACCCCGCGACCGGTCCAAACCACGCACAAGAACTTCATCTTGCCATTGAAGCACGTTGGCGGACCCTACGCGTACGGCCCACTCTTCTATCGAAGCCGGGCCATAACAATGGCATAGTTGCCTCGAAGGTCAATGTTTCTCATTGTCGAGAAATACGCGAGCCGTTGCGCGATGCCCGCAGTTGCATCATGTGAAGCCAGGAGCCGGCTAAAGGTGTCACATTTTTGCTTACTCCAAGTAAACGAAAGCAGAGATTATTCAAGTCACGCCTCCGGACTGGAGATGTCCTTGATGAGCCAATGCGAAAAGCTCTGTGTCGATGACCTCTTCCTTATAAAACCTTACCAATGGAGTCAGTATGCCCTGTAGTTTGCGGTCACGAAGTGGGAGCTTTATGCGCAGAAAGATCATTCACCTTTATCGTTATGAATGAAAAGTCACGATGCCGATTCTTCGGAGTGGCCTTGAAATGTCACTTTCACTTAAGAGAGCGCCTCGAGTTCGGAGATCGCTCACGTTTATGTGGTATAGAAATGACGAGATGATTCAGCAGCATAAGGATGTGGAAGTAAGATCAACATCTGTCACTCCGCTAGGTACGTCCGCATATTGTTGATTCTGCTTTTCTCTTTTTTTTTTCTGTATGCGTCTCGTATTGCTATATTCTTGGGAGAATATCTCGCATTATCTGAACTTAAAATTGCTAGCGTTATACCGGATAAGTACTAGTGATAAATACAGTAATAGTTTCAGTTTATGTATTTCTATTTCCTTTTTCTGAAAACAACGATTATTCATTGTGTTGTTTGCTTATTCGTGCGAAGTAGTTTCGCTGCGGAAGCCCTTCCAACATAAAAATTGCTTAATATGTTTTACTCGGATATATAGCCTTTCGAGTATAGTTATACTGTTTACAATTAGGAGCCTTTCCGTTTTCGTGGCGTTTAAGCCGATATTAAAAGAAAAGCCTACAAGGCTTCTATTACCACACTACCTTACTACTAAAAAATAAACACATCTTCGTGTTAGAGCTAGTGAACCGGCGACCAATAAAACGGAAAAGTACCACACTTCCTTACTATTAAAAAAACAAAACAAATGCGTCTTACTTTTAGAGCTGGTGAACCATCAACCAATAAAACGGAAAAGAATGGATAGATAGATGTTAGGAGCATACCGTTTGAATCGGGGTTACGGCACATGCCACCAACCTCGTTATGATTTATCTTTATGATCTGTAGCTTGTACTGACAAGTTGTCAATTCTGACCTTCCACCTGCTCTTAATTTTTCACTGTTGCTGCAAAATGTTTTCATTCCGCGTGTTCCATAGTTTTTCACCACCGTCTTCCAGCCTTCTGTCACTGGTCGCTAACGCAAGTTCATTATTCTACAAAAACCATCTTTGAAGGCTAATATCTCGGACAGACTTACCACTTCCTTGCTTACTGGATGAACAACTTTATGTTCGAAGAGATTTTCTTAATTGATTCTGCACGTTTATTACATAGTAAGCACGAATTGCCTTTCTTAGAAATCTTCTTTTGGTAGCATCGACACCCTGATCTTGTCTCAGTTAACGAGGAACTTCCCGTGCAACGGGCATAAAATTATCCTCTTTATACATTCTTTTGGCCAACGCCCTCTTGTGGATAACTCACCAGCTCGCCGTGACGTTATATGACTTAATGTAGGGCGTAGGAAACCTGTTATCGGCAAGCATATTCCACATCACACTGTGGGATAGCCAATGACAGCACGTGTGCTGTGGCCTAAATATTCAATAAGGAGACCGCAACAATGCTGCAGATAGAGGCCTTACGTTTCACATGGTAGGTGAACTGGACATCACAATAAGCGCGCTTATCTTACCTATATTTGGAATATACAAACGTGATATCTCGCTGACATGCAATTGTGCACGGAACAAGCGCACTGAACACGATGGTAAATCTGTTTTCTCTCCACACTTGTTTTGCTGCGAAGGCTGTCCATTTTTACACTTGCCAGTGTGGCCACCCTTTGTCTTTTTTGGTAGCTTTAGCTCCGTATAGTTTAGCTCCGTATAGCACAAGTTTACTATCCCTGCACAAGTGCGTGTGGCTTGTGCATGCGCCAAATTCTGCAGTAATGTATGCTGTTATAAAAGAGTGCTTTATGGAAGAGGTAACATTCAACTGGACACGAACAACTGGTCAGTTGCGACGATGAGTGTACGGCGTCTTCTTCCTCTGCCTAAGATTCAGTGAGATTTTAATGCGAAAACTTCTACCCCTTCATTTTTGGTCGAAATTCTGAGTTTGCTACGCGCAAAATATTGTCTATAAAAGCAATCGATTGATGTGCAAATCTGGACGTAGCTGGAGTTGTAATGCGTGAAGTTTCACCAGCATTGTGGAATATGTTTATGCAAACCATTCACAAGGCACATGTTGTCAACTTTCCAAACGCTCCTCCAAGCGCGCACTTCTCTCATCATGCGTTAGAACCCTCTCTTTAAGTTCTTGTCCACAATGTGCTCCCTGGGGCATTCGGAAGAGCCCTGTAGCAAAGAGACAGTCAACAGGCAGAAGCTGACCGCCTCGATACGGAAAAGACCTGCAACAAAAGTTAACATATTCCGAAAATAGAAAAGAAACGGGCTCCCGCCCGGCGCGATCTATACGTAGAGTAGAATTCCCAAGAAAGAAACAGCCGCCATTCAAGACGGTCCTCTTCACGCAGTTCAGAATGCAGTCGCATAACAATCCGTATTTCCTCCGCGTCTCCGTCACCGCCTCAGGGGGACAGCCAGCAACGGCCTGTCAATCAAACCTGAATCAGCCAGAGGCGTGCGCGTTGAGTTTGAGCAGCCAACACAATGCTGGTTCTTCTATAGTCAAGAAAAGGTCTTCCCCTTCACCTTAGTTCACTGTTCGACTCATCAAAGGACCTTCTTTCCTTTCTTTATTTTTTGTGATCAGTTTTGCTGTTGTGTTACATGAAGTTTTTATTTTGTATTTTTATTTACTTAGAAACTAGAGACCTGGAGGAGGCGACAGCTTCAAATAATAAACCTTCACAATCGCACACCTACGCTGAACGTAGCAGGTCAAAAATGCTGCGAGTGGGTCACGTGAAGTCACGCAGTTGTGCTTCCGCAACACAGACAACCCCGTTGAGTACACTGCTCAGGCTATGAAGCCGACAGCGTTGAAAAGAAACTGCGACGGCCGTATAGCACTAAGAGTTGACACGACCCTCGGTGACACGTTTGATTGGTGTAACGAATCAACAGTATGGCGGCAACAGCGGTGCGAGTGACGCGTCGCGCTGTCGCGTTGAACGCTGTGATGAGCGTTGTCGTCCAGCTTCTCTACTCCCGAACCACTCCGAGTTTTCTGCTCTCATTTAGACGATTTTCCTGTACTACAAATGCAGCTAGACAACCAAACGCTTGGAGTCTTCAGGTCCCCCGTTTTTTTCTCTTTGAGGGTGAATTTGAGACTCCACCGACAGACCGGATGTAACAACGACGGCCACGAAAAAAAGAAAAGGAAGACGTTGTGCTGTTTACTGGACCCCACAACGTCGGTGTGAAGGCGGCGACTGCCACCGCCTCGTTGACGCGTCAAATGAAACTTACTTTATTTGGAGAAGGGGGATATACATAGGCAGGCTAGCGGTGACGTCCGGTAACCGATTAAACGCTGACCACTTGGAGGAAGCGCAGTGTCAGTTTTCACTTCCAGTTTGACCTGGACATCGCACCCGCCTACGAGAGCGAAAGGGAAGGACATTATGTGCGTAGAAGGAACTAACATAATGTGCCGCATCACCCCCCTTCCCTTGCTGCTTGCCTGGCCTGCTTTGCCGCGTTGCGCGTCATCTGCCCTCATGCATCACGGTTTAACCCAAGCTGTCCATTCGTATTTCCTGCCTACTGTGTTTGTTAGGTAATTTAATTTCACTATCCTTTGTCTGCTTCTTTATGTCACTGCTACCGGCTACATTCCACCTATGATAAGTAAACAAATTCATTATTTAAATAATTAATGGTTGATAAATAATTAATTGATTAATTAATTAAGCTCTTTTTAACTTTCAAAATGGAACTGTTCACTGAATTGAATTGAAAGGACAGACAAGAGAGAGCGGTCACTACCACGCAAACCACCTCATTATATTCAAGGACTAGAGAAAATACCGGCATATATTGGTAACAATATTTTTATCGTTGCAAATAGGAATCGAGAAGGAAAACACGGGGACGCCGTTGACAACAAAGATTGACTGAACATGGGACATCGACTAAGACCATACCTGAGGGCATTAATGGGGACATTAAATGGGACATGGGATATTAACTGGGACATCGACACTATACTTAATTAGCGTTGTAATTATTTCTATAAAACAACTCAAAATAAATGATGCCTTTATGCTCAAAAAGAAAAACGTAATGAAATGAAGTATGAATCCGCGACAGAAAGTGTGTATAGATTCACGAAGCCGGCATCAGGGGATGAGAAGACCACCGCGTGGGCTGTGTGCCCTTGTTACAGTGAAAAGAAAAACGGCAGAAACATGGGATGGTGGTGGTGGTGGTGGCGAAAACATTTATTAACAGAATTTCTGCGGAGAAGCTCCGGGTATGCGGAGGTTCTTGACTTGCGGTGGGGGGGGGGGGGGGGCCCTCAGTCCAGGGCTCCGCTTGCAGCAGCCGCTCTACGGGTCCGGTCAATTAGACTCAGCTGATCATCCAGGTTCTCGCTGGCCAGCAGCTGTTCCCATCGCTCCGCTGTGGGATTTTGTATCGGGGGTAAGGCTGTAATGGCCTGGCATGCCCACGTAACGTGGTACAGGGTAGCTTTTGCTGAGCACCATGGGCAGTGAGAAGAGTATGCAGTAGGATGCATTTTACTGAGGGTGTGCAAATTTGGAAACGTGCCGGTTTGAATTTGCCTCCAGCAGACCGATTCTTCTTTACTTAATGATCGATGTGGTAGGGAGTAAGTTTGCCTGAGTCCTCTGCAATGGTTTAGGATGGCCGAGTAGTCGCAAGGGACGGGAACGGGCTCCTCAGGAGCGGAGTTGAAAGGTGCTCGGCTCGCATACCCTCGAGCTATCCTATCCGCTGCCTGGTTTCCCTCCAGCCCCATGTGACCCGGGGTCCATATGATCCGATGCCAAATCCGGGGGGTGTGTGTACTGGAATGCTCGCCAGTGTCTGTAGCGTCCAGGAGGATATTGAGGGCGGGTTGGCTGATGCGCCCTTTAAGATAGTTGCGTCAAGCCGCTTGAGAGTCCGTCAGAACAGTGAGCGATCGTTGATGTCTGTAACCGAGGGCGAGAGCGAGCGCGATGGCCGTTTCTTCAGCTTCAGTGATGTTGTGGCACCGCACGGAAGCACTGGTACGTTCTTTGAATGTGTGGTCCACGACTGTGGCTACTGCCTTGGTGTTCACGAGATCGTAGTTGGCGGCGTCAACATAGTACGTGGTGTTCTTGTGCCCATGCTCTCGTTCGAGGGCTTCCACTCTGGCTTCCCGGCGGCCTTGATGCAATCGTGGATCCATGTTACGGGGGATGGGGGCGACTTTATATGCGGTACGAAGGTGGTCGGGAATGGACTTGCGGCGAGCAACGTCCTGAAGCTGGCTGATATAGCCGAGGCGTAGGAGCAGGTCGCGGCCTGTTGGTGTTAGCGTAAGCCGCTGCAGCTGCGTGGTTAGTTGAGCTTCGCAAAGTTCTGAATAGGTGTTGTGGAGACCCAATGTGAGGAGCTTGCTTGTGGGAGTGCTCGGTGGTAAACAGACTCAAAAAAGCACTCATGCTTCAAACTGTGTGCACCTCAGGATGTCTTCGACAAGGATGAAAAGAAATAGACGGCACAGGCGCAAACTCACAAATAAAGCTTGTTTAAAACTGAAAGGTAGAAAGAGCTGACATGTGGTGCTTATTTGTGCGCACGCGTCTCTACGAGAGGGGAGGGAGAGACAATGCGGGATAAATGTCAGTGCTGCTGATCAAGGTAACCATCTGATTAGATTGCACTCTGAGATTACAATACGGTTGAGAAAATTAGATTTCATTGTAACTGCACAAACACTGTGAAGGCGTCTCGAATCCTTATTACGTACAGTTTCAATGTTTTTAGAAATATTATAGTGCCCTTGAAATACCCATAGCTCTGACATCTTTAGGCTTAGTCGGTATTAGGAATAAACCCGCATGTCTTGTTTACAAAAAATGAAGGCATACTCGGTAGTGTCTGAAAGCAGCAAGACGGAAAGTTGGGCCAGTTGGTTGGGATTCATCTTCTTTTGTCCTTGTCTGTTGCACTGTAACCGAGTTAAAGCTGTCTCAATGTATTTGCTCTTGGCGAATATATGAAAACTCATAGAGTAAATAATCAGTGTTTTAGATTACAACAACCAGGTGCTAACATAGAAGCAAGCAGTCATCTTCACTATTGGCCGTGTGCTTCGGGTCGATGTTCGTCACCCGCATGAGCACTGACCCTTCTTCATCACAGAAACAGAGGTATAGACAAAATATTCTTTGAATATTCTTCGGCGACATCTCCGCCCCAGTTTCATGGTGGCCATATTTTATTCCTGAGGCAACAAGTTGAACAGCACGCAGAAACAAAGAGGGCCTCCACTAGCGTATAGCAGGGTTTAGAACTCCCGATGATTACGATATAAATGTACACTTCGCAACAAGCACCACAGGGAAATAGGAGCACGATCCCTAATGTTAACGCGCAACGATATTTTCCGAACTCATGAAACGCAATCTCTAACCCAGCCGCACGGGTGCTGCGCGACTGCATCCGTGCAATGCAGTTCTGTCCCTGTAAAGAAGATTTGAAGGCTCTCCGGATACATCCCGATATACAATAACGTAGCGCTCGTACAGCGCTCGCACTGTGTACTTCTCGTCTTGTGCTCCGTCGTGTTCGCGCTCATTTTCACAAATCTCACAATATCTCACAGCCACCCAAAGCTGTAACGAACCGACCTTCATGGAAGTCGATTATCCTTCTTCTTTATTTGTTTAAGTTGGAAATATCTGCAAGATACGAGCACCAATGTCCATATCTTAAGCTTCGATAGCATAACAAACTCAGGGAAATTTAGTTGCTGAACAACTGTTCACTTCCCACCGCTGTCAAAGCAAAAGCGTGTTTCCAGTAGAAGCATTCAGCCTGAATCATGCACTACATTGAGATGTAGCACGTACATTTTGTCAATACGTAGCTATACGCGAGTCGCAAGATTCAAGTGCGAAAGTCTTCGCGGACACAATGCATTTAATGTTGGTGCTAAAAATGCTGCGGCGCGGCTTCTTTTCAAAGGCAAATCATTATGCACGATCAAGGAACTATGCCTCATCACACGGAAGTGCATGCGTTCTAGCCTGGGAAACTATTCCTCCCGGGATTCCCCGTGAAAACCGATAGCAAACCGAGCGGCCATGGTGGAACGCTCGCCGTGATGGACAAATAGCCGCTACTCTTCTCGCTAGGAAAAAGAAAAAGAGAATTCGAGGTCGTGGGTCGCGACCTTCGTTTCCTCGGAAGGCGGATATGGGCGCCGAGCCACCTAGCGGCGCTTTAACTTTTTTTCTCCCAGTCATGATACGCCGCTCGTGTCAGCCTATTTAATTTAATTAGGGAAAAGCGTAGCGGCGCGGCCATCGTGATGGTGGAGCTGCCGTATGTTCCCCTATGTAAGGCGCCTCCACGATTTCTTGACGCCGTGTTCAAGACCAGTAAAAGAAGCACCATGTACGAAACTTTGTTTCAACGCGATAGCGTTAGACAGCTCGTTTCGCTGAAATGCCGCCGTCGGTGTCGGCGTCGCTACGTTGCTTGTGAGCGAAAAATCGTCCGTGACCGAAAAATTGAGAAAGATGAAAATTAAATAAACGATACAAATCTTCGGTCCCATTGAGAATCGAACCCGGGCCGTTTGCGCGGCAAGCAGGTGTCCTACCACAAGGCCACAATGTTACTTTTTTTTTTTACTTGAAACTGCTTCGGGCAAAAAACAGTACATAAATGCCATGTAGTGGAAGGAGTCTCCTTAACGCATTTTGTTCGGCAGGTTTCACGAGAAATATGAGCCCGTTCGGCGATTTGCAGGCGCACTGGCGAGGCCATCAAACTACGTTTTTTTTGCGCGACGCCATGCTTCGAAAAAGCCGGGATAGTGCAGCCATAGCCGCTAAAAATACACACGAACTTTCAAAGAGCTCCAAAAATGGACAACTATGTCCATCTAGCAGAAAACATATCAAGCCAACGTCTCCTTTTAAGGCCTCCGAGATGGCGGGCGCGCGGCATCCCCGCCATTTCGGAGGCCATGCTCCTTTCTAGAGGAGGCGTTGATCAAACAAACAGCAAACATTAGATAATGTGCTGCCATCTGTGAGGCCATTGTGAGAAATATGTCTCGACTCTCGCACAGGGAAGTGCTTTAAATCGGAAACCTGTGCCATTACTATAGATACATAGCGCACGCGCACGTGTGTGTCTCTGTTCGTGTGCGTGTAACAACACACATTAATAAGTATGCACTTAGTGGTTGAAGTGCGCACTGGGGGCCGGATTTCGCTATTGCGTTACACTCTTAAAGGCGAAGCTTAAGGGTCCCCCAATTTTTTGCGTACTCTCAGTTTGCATTGCGTTAAACATGTGGTGTCATATGAGCGCTATATTTTGTGATATTTAATTTTTTTGCAGTGCTGTCTTTCTTCTGAAGGAAAGAAGTGGAAATTTAAGGGCTCGTTTTTCTTCGTTATACACAATATTAATGTGTACTAACAGACACTAATGCCAAGGAAAGTATAGGGGTCGTTATTAGTAGTAAATGTAATGTAAATGTGAAGAACGAAAACTGGACGAAAAGATAGCTTGCCGCGGGCAGGGACCGAACCTGCGACCTTCGAATAACACGTCCGATGCTCTACCAACTGAGCTACCGCGGCGGCCATCCCGCCGTCCACTTTATGGGGTATATATGTGTATTTAAACGTGGGAGCGTCGGTCAGCGCCGCCAGCAGCCATGACGGCGAGTGTGGAACACTCTTTTTCTGCCTGTTGGCGTCACGTCGCACGCGAACTTATTACGAGCTGGCAGCTGACCAATAATCCCTCGCATACTACCTGGAAGCATCAAGTCTGCCAGAACGAGACCATCGCTATGAATGAAGGAAAGAAGTGAAAATTTTAAGGGCTCGTTTTTCTTTGTTATACACAATATTAATGAGAACTAACAGACAATAATGAAAGGAAAGTATAGGGGACCTTATTAGTATTAAATGTAATGTAAATGTGAGGAAAGAAAAGTGGACGAAAAGATAGCTTGCCGCGGGCAGGGACCGAATCTGCGACCTTCGAATAACGCGTCCGATGCTCTACAAACTGAGCTACCACGGCGGCCATCCCCCCGTCCACTTTACGGGGTATATATGTGTATTCAAACGTGCGAGCGTCGGTCAGCGCCGCCAGTAGCCATGACGGCCAGTGACGGCGAGTGCACCTTTCTTCTGCTATGTTACAAGGAGTAGCCAGAGTCGCCCCAAAGGCGTGAACCTCTCCTGATTATTATTGCAATAAAAATGCGGAGCATTATTATTGCAATAATAATATCATAAAGAAGAGGAAAAGAATATGTGAGATGCCGTAAACGACGCCGAACCAAAATATTGGCCGCCATCCAGCCCAGCGAAACTGTATCAAACAGCACACATGCTGATGACGGGGCATGTTTTATTATTACATTAGAGTAAGTTAGTGATAATCGCCTTGTGGTCGCTGTGGTAGACCGTGATTGGCTCCGCGACTATATTAAGCAAGACGAATTGTTTCCATTAGTCGAGCATTGTATTCACGCGGTTCTTCTGGTGCCTTTAATTTCCGTGGTCTACCCATGGCAGTCTTAGACTCAACTGAATGAGTTGATAGACGGGTATTCCTTTTATATATGAAAGCGGGAAACACACGCGGGGAGAAGGAAGGGCCGTTTGATGTCATTCGAAGCCCTCGTGTGAAGTGCAAAGCAGCTGCAATCTAATCTTTAATGGGAACGCGTTAGAGAGTGTTCCCATTCTTCACAGGCGCCTTATCATCCATCATGCGGTTTCGATGCTTGTTTTGTGGTTTTCTTTATTGAAACGAATTCTGAGATCTATGCTGTATGCCTGATTGCAAAGAAGGATATGCCGTTTGCCTTCAATTGTTACAGGGCCCCTAACCCAACCAGATGTTGAAATTTAATTGTGGCGTTGCAATTGTACACGAGTCTACAGCGGACGCGTTTGTCGGCTCGTCTGCCCACCTCTCCGAATGCCCTTGTTCAGCGTCCGAGGAGAAAACGCAAAAAGCACGCGCATCTACTAGCAGAGGAACCAAAGAACGGATGTGCTGTGCTGAGCAGCATAGCACTGAACGAGCGTGATTATCTTGAATGTAGGTTTGGTGCTGTGTTTAACGGTGTGTTTCGCTGCGGGATATGCCCAGATAATGTGGTCCAGGTTGGCGCGAGCCGCACCGCAAGCTTTGCATTGTGGTGTATAAACGTCTGGGTAGATTCCTCAACACAGTGAGTTGAATGAACTTGATCAGTGGACTGGG
Source organism: Rhipicephalus sanguineus (assembly GCF_013339695.2). Taxonomy (NCBI): domain Eukaryota; kingdom Metazoa; phylum Arthropoda; class Arachnida; order Ixodida; family Ixodidae; genus Rhipicephalus; species Rhipicephalus sanguineus. The sequence continues at coordinate 152,858,594 of NC_051183.1, forward strand.
TGTCTTTTTAAAACAGTTCAAGGAAGTTTTTCGCTGTGTGGCGCTGGCATAGCTGATGCAGAGCACCTCGGCTACGCCAGCAATTGTTTGATGATTCTGTGCAGTGTTACAGTGAGCTCGCGGCCTGTGCTTTACTATAAGATCTGGAATTTGTTTCAGTGTTCGTCCTGAATAAGAAGAGCGTGGCCAGGAAGATGCAGTGGCAGAGGAAAATTGAAATCCGGTAACTCTAGCAGTATAGATGCAAGTAAGGCTGCTATGGGGGCTAGTTCGTGTGAACGCGCTCCACCTTGTGTGTGTCATTTTCCGTGTCATGTAGTCCAGTTCCTGGCAGCGCGAACAAGCCATGTCCTATAGATGCGTTATGATGTCTGGAGGCTCTTTAGACTTTGCGCAAAGACACAGACTACCCGGAAAGCTCTGTTGCCTTTTGCGCATTAAGAGCATCCGTGCTAATTAAAATTACCAATTTTTTTGAAGAATTTGTTTTCAACGTAACTATTTCGAACATTCGGATATAGTATATTGATGCACGTAAATCCATAAATTGCATTTTACACCTTTGACTGAATGTCTGCTGCGCCATATGCCGTTTCATATAAGTGAATATAATATTCAGCTTAGTGAACTTTCCTTTAAGTGAACAATTTCCTGGGGTCCCTCGAAGCTCACTCAAGTGACAGTACAACATATGCATACGCCTAAAGCGCCCGAAAACATCAGGAGGAAAGCGCAGCTCGAGCTTTCCTCCTGCAGTCGATTAGGACCAGGAGTGTGGGAGCAGTTCACTTTGAGGCTGCTTCACGTATTATGCTCGCATGAAAGTGGACAATTTCGACAGCTTGTTAGGTGCGGTAAAGAACAAGTCGTTAACGTAGCGATTTCTCACATTTTTTAAGCCATGCGAGATGTTGTGGACATAAGGGAGAACAGCTCGCTATATTTCCTTATGCCCACAACATTTCGCATGGCTTATGTGAAAATATAAGCCATGCGATATGGCTGCGATAGCCATGTGATAGCCATGCGATTGAGAGCCGACATGAAAAAAAGAAAATAAAACCTCGCGAACGGACAGCTTCGTCAGTTCGACCCACCAAACCTGTACGAATTAGAGTAGTACATACCATGCGTTGACCCATTCCGTGAACGAAAGTGACCGTATGCTTCATTTGATCTGACTTTATCAACCTCTCCCTTATGCCTTCTTGTCTGTTTAGCTTTTTTTCGCTCTAGTGTTGGCAATTGCAAGCAAGCAAACGAAATATTTGTTTCGGTCGCCCCTGCCCTCCCAGTCTTTCCTTTCTTTAAGAACTGTCTTTTCTCCTGAAAAAAAAAAAGAAATAAAGGGTGGTGCTTTTGGGTGTTGCCCCTACTCCCTTGCTATGTTGCCCCTACTCCCTTGCTTGTAATGGTAACAGCAGAAACCACGATTACGAAAAAAAAAGAAATTGCGGAGACATAACAAATAGGCTGAGGACAGTGTAAATCGCTTAAAAGTCTATTTTGCATAATGCATTCTGCTGTAGAGGCTCCCAGTTTACGAGGAATCAAAAGCGCTTTTTTATTTGCCCGTTAAAACAGCCAGGTCATTTCTGACGTGGCCTAATGGCAATGAAATACGGGATACCCGCTGATATTCGCTACTGCCGGAGCTGTATACCACGGGGTGAACGTCCACGCGTCGTGTGAAAGTCCTGAGAAAAAAGGACCACAATAAGAAATCAAAGCACGATACCCAATAACGGGAGGAGGGAGGGAACGTCGTATCGTGTGCGCACGAGCACTATGCGACCGGCGGCTCCTTTCATCTCTCACGCCGAAACAAAGGTAGGCCGCCAGCTCCTCTCGAAGGGCCCTCCACTCATCCCGATCAGTGCGACCCCAGAAATCACGACAGCAATGTTCGCGCGATGCGAAGAGGCGCTTCGTGAAGCCGCTAATTCGGCGAGCAAGCGTCAGGGCGGAGCCGCGTGAACGCCGTGGTGGCTCCGTACGCACGCTCACAAAAGCACAAAAGCAGTGGCGGCCGGGCGCACTTGAAGAGTCACGGTGTCAGTCAGTGCAGCCGGGAAAGTGGGATCGCACCCGGGCGCGATCGGTGGTGGCGCTCATTTGCGAGGCTGGAGGATTACGCGGTCAATTACGGGAAGCGAAGATGCCCGCCTGGCGCCTACCTGTACCGGTTTGCGTGCAGTGCTGGCGAAGCTTTTGAAGGCACCGCGTACGCCACTACTCTTACGTCCAAACGAATTCACAGAAGGCTCAGTTTTGCTGTGTAAAGCGCATGGCACATTGAACATGACGGAGATTTGTTCAAGTGATCTTGCATCATCGAGACCTGAAATATGCGTATGTGAAAAAGCGAAGGCAGGGTACCCTTTAAGTTCATCAGCGTAGTTACTGGGACGGACTGCATGAAACTAACGGTAGATACCTCGATCCTCGGGAGATGGAGGGGCCCCGTGTGAACGCCTTACTCCAGTTCAACAACAGTTGGTTTGAAGTGTTTGACACAAAAACTTAATCCACAATGTATCCTTGTTCCTTTAGCAGAACGCCGCCGAAGCGCACAAATTGCTAATTCGACAATCTGAACTTTGTTCAGATTGTCGAATTAGCAAGCTATTACCGAGCGTTGACTGGTGTAACTTGCTGGGTTAGTTTACATATCAGTGCATCGTAGAATGCGAGCAAACGGGAACAAAACAAGAAAAACCACAAGAAAGAAACAGAATGTTGCAGGAAAAGTGCTGGACTAACAAGAGTACAGCCACTATTTCAGACTTGATGCGTTTTTGTATAAACGCATCAATTGTAACACAAATAATCCCTCTTGTTAGCGATTTTCCAGCGGCGTTAGACATAGGCGGTAAAGTTACAAGATTTTTCGAGACTACGGCTGCCCAGCGCGGATGTCATGTATCAGCTCCAGGCCGTCCGGAGGGCTCATGTCATTGACGAGAGTCATCGTCTCCCGTAGCTGACATGGGTGGAGCCGCCGACTTCTCTGGGAGGTCTCTTGGCCTCTTCTAATCTTGTCACTGTAATAAAGTCTTTTGTATGCATGTATGTACGAGAAAAGCCTTTGATATAATTCTGTTACGGTGAGAGATGTCTATTTTGCAAGGCGGGATGATTCCACTTCTCTATTTTGAGGCGGGATGACTCCACTTCTTCCTTCTTCTCTTTCACCCTTCGTGAAAAGTCCAGTATCAATTCCCCCCGTCGTAGACGATGCCTACCGGGCAAGTTAATCAGTGTCGCGCATGGTATGGCTTCAAACGGGCGACATGCAGGACGTCGGACCTTCTGGAGCAACGGCCAGTAGATGCGATGCGTGATGACGTACGTAACGTTGCTAAGGCGCAACAAAAGGACGATGGGACCTGTGTAGCGGGCCAGAAACTTTTGGTACAAGCCACGCTTGCGGTATGGAGTCCACAGCTACACCATATCTCCTTCGCTGTACGAGACATATCGATGGCGCTTATCGTAGTGAGCCTTTGAACGGTCTTGGGATGCGAAATTGCGGAGACGCGCGATGTGCCTTGCCTCCTCTGCGTGACAGATTGCTTCTGCAAGTTGTGGCTTTTCCTGATCCGAAAACGGGAGAATGGTGTCAAACGTAGTGGGTGGCGGACGGATGTAGAGAAGGTAAAAAGGGGTATAGCCGGTGGTCTTATGCAGCGCAGTGTTGTAAGCGTAAGTCCTAAAAGGTAAAATTGCGTACCAGTTCTTGTGCTTGGAGTCAACGTACATAGCAAGCATGTTCATGAGCGTTCTGTTGACGCGCACAGTCAGTCCATTGGCCTGAGGATGGTACGAAGAGGCGCGACGAAACTGGGAAGCAGACCGACGGAGCAGCTCTTCTACGACGTCGGTTACGAACTGACGGCAACGGTGACTGATAAAGGCGCGAGGCGACCCATGCCGGAGGATGATGTAGCGTACTATGAAGTCCGAAACGTGATCGGCTGTTGCGGCAGATATCGCTCTGGTTTCAGCATAACGCGTGAGGTGGTCAACACAGATTATAATCCAGCGGTTCCCAGTGATCGATCACGGAAAAGCGCCCATCAAGTCATTACCAACGACCTCAAAGGGAAACAAGTAGGCGGTATGGGATGGAGAAGTCCCGGCAGCGGACTAGTTAGACGTTTGTATCGTTGGCAATGCTCACAACTCGCGACGTATTTAGCTCTATCTAGTAGAGACGTTCCAGTGTGCGGCGATAGGTCCTGGCAAATATCATATGTCCGGATGTTGGGTCATCGCGCATAGCTTGCAGCACGTTGGTTCGCAAATCCTTAGGGACAACCAGAAGCTAATAGCTGAGAAGCTATTAAAGGGATTCGGGACTAGTGATAAGATTGACGAATCGAAAGAAAAATCAAAAGAACTGCCTATTGTGTTGCCATACATTCCCAACGTTTCCCATGGACTAGAAAATCGCGAATAGGTTCGGCATACACAAGGTTTTCAATGCGCCTAACAAGTTATTATCACTATGTCATAAGATCAACAACAACCAACAGCGATCTAGCAAATCGTGCAGTGTTAGCTATTCGGACAAGTTCATTGAATGCGAAAAAGAAGTTGTTTATTGTGTACCCCTTTCTTGCGGAAGGAAATACATTGGACAAACCGGAAGGCGAATCAACACACGACTGCGCGAGCATAACTAGAACTGCAAGCAGATAAATCACTCCGGAAACATGGCTATTCATTGCAACAGGTGTCAATGTCATCCGAAATTTGATAACACCACCATTGTCTCACGATGTAATAACTCAAAAGAAAGGGGAATCAGCGAAGCCTTCGCAATGCATCGCGCCGGCGGAGATTCCTGTGTTAGCGCTCCTTCACTATCGCTAACAGAAGCGGAAGTGTCATTCCTTCAGGGCAAGGAAGCAGATAGACCGCGAGACACGTGGGCGCCGGATTGAGGATATCTCCTCTCTTGATGTGTATCTTGCGCATATGTGAGTGTTTAATTTTGTTCTTGTTCTGTTGTCTCCGCCCCTTTCGTAGTGTACATATATTTTGTCATGATTCTGTAAAAATAAAGAGTTGATAGTCCGCGCTTGCGTTGTCCCGTGTCGTTCCTTCTACGTAGCTTTCGTCTATTGCAGCGCGATGAAGTGTACACTATGTGCATATTGAAACACTGCACGAGTAAGACAAAGTGGGCTGCTCACAGTACCTTGTACGTAGAACGGTTCTCTGGTATGCCGACGCTATTTGGTTTGTATGTCTCATAAGCAATGCAACTTCTGTAGGGGGAAAACGAGGCCGGTTAGTATAGTTGCTTAAGCGGAGGAGAGCGAGACTAAACGACACACGACGAGATAGTCCATTACTTAGCTTACTAAATAGCTCATGCGCTTTAGGTTCTCGTGACACAATTGTGCGATCGCATTCTACTTTTTAAGGCGTCCTCCAAGTTTTTTTCATCGTTTTCTGCCTTTTATTCATACCGGCCCTTCCGGTGCAAGTGGTGGCAAGCATGTCATTATGTAGCACGTGTTTTTGGTATTAAAGCTTAATTTGGCACTCAGCCCATGGTATGCGTTTTTGGTCTCCCAGTGTGTGGTTTTTCGTCGCGCTGTGCTTTAGTTAACCAATACCTGCTGCACAAAAATCGGTGAAACTACCGGGCACAAGTCCACCACGCACAATCCACCAGGCACATGTGGCCGACATGTATGCAACCATGGCGCGCGTGCTAGCACTGGTCTCCCATCGCCAGAATTATATCGCGACTTGAAAAGGCACAGTGCTAACTGATAATATTGCCAAATGGGCAAAGGATAAATTCACTCCAACATAAAGCAATATACAACATCGAGAATAGACAGAAACATTAAGGACATTACAGCATTACTCAACAGAACAAGGACATATCGTTAATAGATATCGTGATTAAGTCATACTGATGTAATGTGATGCAGAGGTTACACTATAATTGTTTTATTGCTCATTTGTCGTGTTATGGGACAGCTTCAATCTGCTTGCAATGGTATAGTCATCACATTCTCGTGTATACTTGCTCATAAGATTGAACTGCGTCATGCGCCTGCACTCTTCATGTTTGTTGCAAAGTTCGGTTGTTACATTGGTTTTGTAAGCTTTAATGTATTTTTCACAATTATTTGGCGGTAATTGCTAACGTGATATTCATACATATTCAAATATGTGCACAAGGAGGAGGAATAAACGTTAAAAGAAAAAGTTACACCATCTCCCGCTAAAGGGGAACATGAGGCGATGCGAAGCCGGAGCACTTGCACGATCGCGTTCCGTTGGCGTTCGTTGGGCATGCTACCGACCTCGCGTCGTGGAACGCGAAGAGGGACGCTACGCGCGTCGTATCTTCCATCTAGCCTGGCCGTTAATTCTCACAGGGCGAGCGGGGAACGCGGTCGACAGGCGGGCGAGGGGGGTCAGCGTAGGAGAGGAGAGAGAAGGGGAGGAGACGCGCATGTGCTCGAGCTCATCGCGGCGTTGCGCAGGAGAGAATTTCGGTCGGCACGTCTAGCCCGCGTTTCAGAGGAAGAGTGGAAAGGGGGAGGGGATAGGGGTAGTGGAGAGGGGGAGGGAGAGGGGAGGGAACGTGGAGAGGGAAATGGGAGAGGGTGAGTGGAGAGGGGAAAGGGGAGATGGGCAGATGACAGGGGGATGGTGAGGGGGAGTGGACAGGAGGTGTGTGGAGAGGGTATGCGCATGCGCAGTAAGGGTGGTCACGCCGCACACCACCACCACCACCACCACCACCGGATTGAGCTCCGCCTTAGGATACTTCGCATGTAAAACACCATCTCCCGCTAAAGGGGACCATGAGGCGATGCGAAGCAGCGTTTCGGCATGTCGAGCCTGCGTTTCGAGGGGGTGTGGAGAGGGTGAGAGGCGGTGGGGAGGGGGGGAGGAGAGCGGGAGGGGGAGAGGAGAGGTGAGGTGAAAGGTGGAGAGGAGAGGGCAGGGAGGGAAAATGTGGGGTGGGGAGTGGAGAGGGGAAGATGGGAGGGACAGGAGGTGTGTGGAGGGTATGCGCATGCGCAGTAAGGGTGGTCACGCCGCACACCACCGCCACCACCACCACCACCTCCACTGGTTTGAACTCCGCTATAAGATGCTTCGCATCTAACAAATCTCCTGTAGGGGGCTGGAGAGCCCGCCTAACTACTCCCACGTTGGAACCGGGAGGTCAAGCCTCCTGGCCCTATCGTGGCCGTATTGGACAGCAGTAATAAGAAAAGCCGAGCTAGTTGGTCCGAATGCATTGCGGAATAGCGCAAATAACAGACAGGGACACAGGCAAGAGAGACAGCACAGGCGCTGAATTTCGACTGACGTTTATTTTTTCGGAAAGACAACATATATACATACAATCAATTGGTCATGCTCAATGAGTTTGTTTAAAGCAAAACATAATCAACATTTCGCTTTCCTATACAAAACTTGTTAAGAGCAGCATTGCATTTTTCTGTTTTACGTCTGCACTGTCGAAGACGTGCTGTCACTTGATGAGGCAAAGTCTTGAAGGCAAGGTTGCTCGATTGACGCAGCCAGGTCTCTCGTCCTCGTCATTGCCCGCAACTTGCAAGAGATCAGTGAAATATTTTAAATCGCCAACTTAATAGAAAAAACCTTGTCAACCAGAGAAGATGAAAATGGCTGTCATCACATATGTCCATAGCCTCTCACATCGCCTAAAAATGAATGACAGAAAATACAATGTGAATGTGAAAATTCTGCAGGTCCCACGCACAATGGGAATCGGTTACATGAAAAGCACTTGGCGAGTAGCTGTTTATGCTACTGTTTTTAGCTTTGAGCCAAGCGTTGCGAGGTGGACCGACGTATTTTTGTAAATGGGGTAGTTCTGTGCACATCATGGGCTTACCCGGCATGTGGGCATGTCAGGCGTTTAAAGTGTAACTTAATCTGACGTAACGTCAGCACTCACGTTAGAGCTCATACCTCCGATTTATCGAAATGACTTGCACGCTATGTTGCGAGGATGTGAATATCATACGTAAGATTCGTTAGCGTATTGCTCCGCCGTCAAGCAACGCTGGAATATAGCATGTTGAGTCATAGGAATAAAAATGTAATGTTTATTGGTCTGCTATAAAAGCTCAGTCAACGCGGAAACCACAATCGACGTTAACCAGATATGACGCCTGTATGATAAGAGTACATATCTAGTGTTTCTTATTTCTTTATAAAAATAGATAGCCAGCACTGCAACCACAGTTGACGTCGCACTGACATTAAGCCTGCATAGGGTCTTTTTCCGAAGCAGTTTCCAGAGCTGGCGTCACGCAGAATGCTTGGGTTCGATTCCTGCTGGGATCCTGATCTTTATTCTTTACATTAGTTGGGTAAACGCTGCCGATGTCGGTTTTTCTTAACGCTCTCGCACTTAAATTATCAATGTCTGTTCTCGCCGTTCCAGGGTAGATATAAATTGTCAGTAACCTGTGGCGCATACCCGCATACCTCGGCCCGTAGTATACGGGTATGCGCCACATGTGTCTGGACGAAAGGGTTTGACGACGTACACGGCGGGATTTTCACGTTATTCATGTCATGACCAGACAGTCATATTTGTCATACCCTCATGCCCTCATATGCCAATTTTGGTCTATACCAAGGGAAAGAAGCGACTACAATAGCACCGAGACGTAGGCGGCTAGATAGATAGACAGATAGATACGTAAACAGAAACGCTCAAAGTGTCTCTGGTTTGCTAAGAAATGCTTGGCATTTAATATGTTCTGCCAAAATAAAACTTAGGCGCATGTGCTCCGTGAATGAGCGTATGTACAACAAAGTAAGTGATAACTTGGCTAGAAAATGTGACATGCGCCATACCATTAAGCTTGTAGAATGCAACAAGAGAGGTGTTGTATACCAATTACCAATGTTATGTGGTCGCACGTACGTCGGACCATCGGGACGTTGCGTGAACGTTCAACTCCGTGAACACCATTCTTCTTTGAAATGCAGGCCAAGTAGCCACCTGTCCCTTCACTGCGCAGAATGCAAATGTACCCCGTGTTTTGATGACGCAACCATATTATTTCACCACGGCGATCAAACAGCTAGAGATGTAGCCGAAGCTTTTTTGAGCGCAGCTCTTAGGCACCCGTCCATGCGTTGAGCGGCGCACCGGCGCCGTCGGCGGCGTAACCGCACGAACGAGTACGTGCCACAGGAATTGGGCAAGCAAAGTGGGTACGAGCCAGATATAAGGAACAAGCAAGCAAGCAAGCAAGCAAGCAAAAAAGAAGGCGTGCGTGGGTAAAAATTAAAAAGGCATTGGCTTACATCTTAATTTTATTGTTCTAATCTGTCAGAATTAGTAGTCTGGTCTGAATGTAGAAATAATTATTTCACTATTTCTCTATTATGTTTGCTTTCCTTTTGTCTGTAATCAATAATTATTACTAATTATATTTCAATAATTATATCAACAATTCTTGGCCAATCTCACAGTGTTGGTATGATCCATGTGTAGGGGCACAACAACAACAACAAACTAATAAAGACGCTCTTTCGCCGTCGCCGTGCAGAATAAACATGCCGAGAGGCTCTGGAACTATGCACCAGGCCCTGGAAACGACTAACTATGATTCAGTGGCGTACTTCTGCGAAAACCACCGTGTCATGGACAAGGAAGAGTACATTCTCGTCTCACCCTCATGCTACCCCGCACCGTGGAGCAACGGTGGGTGAATTACTTTAGCCCGTGGGTGGCGTCCACCCTAGATTCAAATATGGATCTTCGGATAGTGCTTGACACGTACGCATGTGCCGCTAACGTGGTGGAATATATAAATAAGGCCAACCGAGGTATGTCCAATTTGAACCGGGCAGTGCAAGAAATTGTCAAAGTGAAGGCAGACATGGATTACACGCAAGCACTGAGACATCTGGGTGTGAACACGCTCAATGAAATTAAATAGTGGTATGCAACTGCACGTACATAAAGGTATGTTTCAAATTGTTTGTCTCAACATATCGCAAAATCGAAACATCTCCAGAGCTGCGCTCAGAATTCGCATTAGGCAGTATCGTAATCGTCGGTGAATTTTTTTCATTGCAAGGTTGGAAGATAAGTGCATAAGCCACATCTTCATCCCTGTCGGATAAAGAACTAGGTTTGCTGGTCTCGGGGCTGTAAGTGGGAAGGGGAAATGTTCAATACATTTTGCTGCTTAACGAAGTCATTGCGCATGACCAATTGTTTGTACGTATATATGTTGTCTTTCCGAAAAAATAAACGTCAGTTGAAATTTAGCGCCTGTGTCGTCTCTCTTGCCTGCGTGTTATTTGCGCTATTCCACACTCTACTGGACAGCTAGGACTTTCTGCTTGCGGTCTTGCGACCTGATCATGCTTGAGAACCTCTCACGAGTAATGCCAAGGCCAAGCGACCCACACACACAGAGCAAATGTTGTAATGCACAGTCATCTACCTTGCATACTTTATATAGACTATTCATCTCTTGAATGTTATGCCATTCCTTGTATTGTACAGGTGAGTATTATGAACGTGTTTGTAATTGTATAAGTGTCACTGCTTGTGCCATGTTAAGTTTGATGTGCGGAGGAAGAAATACTGATTGTTGGCGGGCCAGTTGGTACATACTGAGCGTGAAACAGCGCACCGAGACGGGACAGAAAACGAAAAGAAGCACACACACCCCGCAGCGCAGGAAGAAATAGTCTACAACTCATGTAATATTGTTTTGTAATGTCGTTGTGTGCCATGGGGGTATCTCTGAGTGTATTCTAAAATCCATCCGAGTCGAGGCCATTTGTAAAAGCACCCGGGTCAGTGAGTACGCGGGAAGCGCTGTTGGCCCACTCATTTGGATTGATAGGGCACCCTTCGATATTGCCCAAATGAGCTGGAAACCAATAAACATTCCTTTAGTCTTGTACCTTGATTTCTTTGATTATCCTGGCCTCTTCCGGGTCTATTTTTCCTCTTCTGAATGCTGTAACAGCGCTTTTAGAATCGCTATAAATTTCAGTGAATCTTGTGCCTGAAATTGCCAGTGCCATGGCAACTTGTTCTGCAACTTCAGCTTTACTCGTAATGAGCGTAGCTCCACTTACTGCCCCTTGTTATCAACTACGACTGCAGCCGAAGCGTCGCCTCGTTTTAACTGCGCAGAGTCAACGAAGCATGCAGTCGCCCTCCTTTATCCATCTTGTTATTGAGATTCTTAGCTCGAGCTAATCTCCTGTGGACGCCGTGGACAGGATGGATATTTCTCCGTAATCGTTGTACAATAACATTGCTTGCAATGTCCCATGGTACGTTGACTTTTGTATCTTGCTATACAGGGTATTTCTTTTACACAATACAGATTTTTGATAAAAATCCTATGACAGTACGCCTCTTGCCGTTTTCGCACACGCACTCCACGTCGAGGCGGAAAAACCTCGCCGCAGTTACAATGACACTGTTACCACTAATTAACAAAAACTCGTTAATCAACTTTTTAAAATATTGACTTGAGGGCAGGTGCTTATATTGGAAAGCTGTAGTGCGTGCCAATTTATGGCACACCCATTTTTTTAAAAATCACGAAAGTTGCACGTAGTTCGAGATATTCATCATTGAATGTCAAGGGCGAAATCGAAAAAGTGATCGCGCAAAGCGCGCACGAAGCGCGACCGTTCAGCAACGTCAAACCGGAACTACCCGTCACATGGGAGCGAAGAAACTTGAATGAAGGCACGCCGCGGCCGTATGTGTTCGTGAAAAGCTGCAAGTCATCTCACTTATGCCCGCGCATCGCCATATTTTCGCGCGTAGTGTTTGCTGCTTATCCGTTTCTTTCGAACTGTGCACAAAAAAACCGCGATATCAACCTTTTCTTTGTCTGGTAAGCATAAGGCTCAGGGGTTGCCACTTGGGTGTTTCTTCTTGCAGGCACGTGAAATAGTTATCCGCGCCTCTTTATAGTTTAAGAAAGAATCACAGAAGCATCACCCATCGCGCATTAAGCTGTCTACTTTTGTATTTCAGAATGCTTGCCGATTTTTCTGGCCATATTATGCTTCTGCGCGCCTTCATTCGAATTTCGTCACTTCCCTTTCACGTGTCGTCCCAGTGTTCCGCCGCACTTTGTGCGCGCCAGGCGCGATCAGTTTCGATTTCGCCCTTGAAAGTCGACGATGAACATCTCGAACTTCGTGCAACTTCGTGCATATTAAAAATGGGTGTGCCATAATTTGGCTCGCACTACAACTTTCTAGTATAAACACCTGCCCTACAACCAATAATTCAAAAGTCATAAACGAGTTTTTGTTAATTAGTGGCAACAGTGTCATTTCAACTGCGGCAAAGTTTTGCCGCTTCGACATAGAGTTCATGCGCGAAAACGGCAAGAGGGTTACTGCCATAGGATCTTTAAAAAAATACGTATTGTCTAAAGAAAACATCCTGTGTAATGGGGCTAACTTTGATTTTATCGGGAATATATCCCCCTGTTCTAGTAATAGATAGTCTTAAGTTTTGTGACCTCTCTTGAACCTCGGTAATCTCTAATATTGTATTGTGAACTCCCAGTTATAGAAGTAAATTAGTGCTGGTTCGTATACCGCCTCCAAGCGCGTTTTTTGTAACTCTGTTTATCATATTGTCAATCTCCTGCTATTTGACCAAAAAATCTGCTTACGGAATCGAAAGAAACATGACATAAAACCAAAGAAACTTTCCAAACTTTCTCTTTTTCAACACCGAAAAGAATGGACCCCACAGTAGATTACTACAGCCAGGCGCCAGCTGAGGTAGGTGCTGTTTCATGTCGACTTTGTTTCGACGCTCTACGACATGTTCATTAGGGCGAAAAGTCTTCCAGCGAGTTAGGAGGTATATGGTTTCCAAGAAAAGAAGGAGAGACGAGGCGGGGCAACTAGACATTCATGACACTTGTCCACCGGAGAGGATCGAGAGCCGGGTGCGACAGCACAATTAAGCTACGACTCATAATGTATATACTTTCGCGAATGTAAGAACACGTGTTTCACCGTTACTCCGAGGCCAGTGCGACACGCAGCGGGTGCGGAGAAAAGATTAAAGGGTGCTGCTCAAGATTTCTCAGGGCTGACCAGGTGCTTCACCACAACACTCACTTTACGCTCGAGATGCGGCGACGCGCTCGAAGGCGTCAGGGGCGTTCCTCGGAGAGGGGATAGCGGTCTGCGGCTGACAACCGACCATTGCTTCCGCCCTTCGCGTGTCACGGCTGTCAGGGGGCGCCGTGTGAGTCCTTGTCTGGCTCTTCTTAATCTCTTCAGTCGTTAGACAGGCCGGCGCCTGCGCGGTGAGACGTTAAGTGGACAGCGGGTTCCAGCCCCTTGGGCGGGCTAGAGTAGCGGAAAACTACTGCTTATGGCGTCTCAGGCTTCGCGGTGAGGTTTGCGTCAACGCTCACGCAACAACAACAAAAAATCAACCCATATGAAAAGAACACCTTGGCGACGTAAAGCAGCGCAAGGCGACGTTTTTAGTCAGGAAAGGTACTTCTGTTTTCGGCAAATTATTTCTCAGGAAGCAGAGATCAAGGCGCATTTTTTGTTCTGCCTTCGCTGAGCATCAGAAGCTGTGGCGGTATGCTGTTGAGCAGAAGGTCAGAAAATTAATTTCCAGCCGCCGCGGAAACATTACAATGAGAAAATTCGGCAGATCCCACGTACCATGGGAGTCGATGTTATGCGAAGCATGCGGCGGGTAGGGGACGCTGGCGTAACTTTTTTTTACGGAGCGACACGTTACAAAATGACGCTAAAGATTTGTATAAATTTTATACGCACACATATATATATGTTGCAGAGCCGCATATGTGTTATATAAAAAATTGTTTGCGGTTACGTATGCAACGTGGGTATTACCAACACCAGTAGCGGTAAGCTGATACGTAGTGCTTATACCTGTCTCAAGAACGCACGCACGTTTCAGGAACCCGTGTACATGTGTGCAAGAAGTTCTTGACAGTTCTTGAACAAGGGCATCATCACAGTAATCAGTGAGCACCAGCAGCTGGTCATGACTTGTTATAGTATCCGGTCGTGATCGTGGTGACGAGGGGTCCATGTGCGGTGAAGTATGGGGTATAGTAGAGCTGTTGGAATTCGTGGATGCCTCGATCATTTCGTCGACAAATTGTCTGTCGACAGAGCCGGCGACATGTCGGAACCTGAAGCCACCCATCGCATTGGTGAGGTTCAGGCCGTCGAGGCTGGTAGGCCTGGATAGTGCTACGTAGACCAACATCAGTGGATGGTGTTTGTCGTGTTCGTAGACTACCTGGGTGTGTGTGGCCTACGTAGCCTAATCTACAAAGCGGCTGTCAATCAATCTGGCATCATCCTCGGTCAGCATAAGGCCATCGCCCAGCCTCGTAAGAAATGAAGAGGACACTGCGCCGTTCTGGTGGACGAAGTGCACTTTACGGTGTGGTGATGTGAATATCATATGTAACTCTCGTTAATGTATTCCTCCGGGGTCGAGCAGTGCTTCAATATAGCTTGCTGAATCGTAGGAATACAAACGTAATGTTTATTAGACTGCTATAAAAGCGGAGCCGACACTGGAACTACAGACGTTAATCTGATACGACGCCTGTATCGTAGGAGTACATATCGTAGGGGTATCATGTAGCGTTTAATGCTTTCTTGTAAAATTAGATAGCCAGCACCACAACCACAATTGACGTTGTACCGAATTACTCCTGCGTAGGCTGTTTTTTTCAAACCAGTTTATAGACCTGGCGTGGCTCAGTGGTAGAATACCTGATAGCCACGCAGAATTCTTGGGTTCGATTCCTGCTGGGATCCTAATTTTCATTCTTTCTATTCGTTGAGTCAATGTTGCCGACGTTGGTTTTCCCTAACGCTTTAGCATTTAAGTAACCAATGTCTGTTCTCGCCGTTCCTGGGTAGATATAAACTGTCAATCACCTGTGGCGCATACCCGAACACCGCGGCCTACACTCTAAGCCAAAAGAGAGCAACTGGGGTAAGGGGTTCCTCCTTTGAGGGAGCAAGTGCATTGCCACTCCCATTACTCTCCTAAAAGGAGCAACGGCAAGGGGAGGAACCGTTGCTCTCCTTCCAGTTGCCTCTTCAGGGGATGAACGGTTAGTCCCCCCAGTTGCTCTTTGAGGACCAACTGTTACTCCTTCCTGATGCTCCTCAAGGGAGCAACGGATGCTCCTTCCCGTTACTCCTTACTTTTATCTTGGACCCAAAAAAAATCGTTTTTGATTGACTTATACAGCACATTGAGGTTTATACAGACATTTCTTTGGATGTACAAACGATATACAGACATCTCATTCAGAAAGAAATTTCAGAAAATTTGCGACAAACACACAGGATTCGAACTCGCGACCACTCAATCGCCATGCACGCACGCTAACCACTACGCCACCAATCACTACAGCGCCGTCTGAGAGGAAACGGTGTTATGTAGGTACCGACGGGTCGTTGCGCGTTCTCACACGTTAGTGAAATGAGCATAGGTGTGCAGAACCAGTGGTGATGTTCGAAGGAGAATAGAAAGTAACAATGTAAGCATCTGAAAACATCAAGGTACATATACGAATCTATCGCGAAAACACCGGCTTGCCGTGCTCCCTTTGCGCTAGCTAAAAGGCCAGTAATTCCTTTTCTTCTTTTTTTGCCCGGAGGTGTGTTTTCTTCTTCTTTATTATCATTGTTATTATTATTATTATCAATATTAATAATATTATTTTTTTGCGGAAGAGTCGCCTTCCCTTTGAAAAGACAACACCGCCCGAGCTGATAACGTCCATTTGCTCTGAGATTAAACACAAAGTCAAACTACCGGACCCGATTCCGATAACTGCCCTCCCGCCAAAATCAGCCAGTGACAAGGTAGAGATGAGGGAGGGGGGGGGGCAGAGGCGTTAGCTCGCTGTCAGTCTTTCTGCGCATCGCGAATAAGTGTGCGTTGCGTGATCTCTGCTGCAACCCTGCAGTCGGGGCTTTTGCTGCTTTGTACTGGAGACTGCCGTTCAGCATAAAACCGCAAATGTAAAGTCTATCAACTGTGTACTTCTCTCAACCGCTTGTTTGTCGTGATGTATACGCGGAGTCTCGCGAAGCTTCGCATTTTATTGCCACATTCTCAGGCTATATATTTATCTCAAATGTTATACGCAAACACGCCACTTAACTTGCGACGACAGCAGCTTCAGGTATTGGCGTTCTAGTGCAACCATGCCTTTTATTAGGCGCTTTTAGCTTGTATTAGGGCCTTTTAGCTTCACGTTACCGTGCTACGGGTTGCCGGAAGGAATCTGCGCATACGCGGGCCTTTACGGAACGTGAACTACTCTCCGCATTGGCTCTACGTTTACGGCCCTATCTCGCAAACCCACCTTCGTTCGCGGCAACTCGCGATACCCGCTTTGCCGAGGCTCCAGCCGCTGAGTAAAAATAAGCCGATGTGCGAGCGCCAATTGCGATCACCTTGTTTCAGCGGCTAGAATTACTAGAGTGACCTAGAAATAGAATACCGAAGCCGTAAACACGTGAGAAGTCTTGACATAAATACCCCGACAGGCTGGATAGGTGACGCCATCCAGCGGGAACAAGATGAACCTGGGAATCAAAAAATTGTTATTGCAGAAACATCGTGCGTTCTACTTCTGGTGTAAATGCCTTGCCGTGGCATATTAACGAATGAGTTACCTTTTCAATCATTTTTTTCCTCAAAAACACTGGGCGAAAACAAACGTCTCTATGACTACGGTTGCACGAAGCGTCACAAGATGGAGACACCATCGTCGGATAACCCGTTATTCTGCATCCCTTTGCGTATATCGGGATAATGTACACGCTAAAAGCCCCTCGTGATTTTGCCGCAGCGGTGATAGAAGCTTATCTAAATTAAATATAAGTTAAATGCCGTTATCATCACCATTTCATGGTTTAGTCAAATGTAAAGGTATCTGTTTACGTACGTAGGTAAACGTTTACGTACGGGGAGCTAAAACTTTTCTATAACATGTGTTCCGGTAACACGGTAACATTAAAAAGTATACGTACAAGCTAAATGTGTCTATTAGCGTGCGTATCTCTCTGTTCAGTTTACAAAAAGTAGTTTTCTTACGCCGGTCCGCAAGAAAATGTGGCCCATGCATCGACCGATACAGGGTGCGTCCTGCAGGAGAGCAACGGTTGCGCGCCGAGAGCAACTGTTGCCGTTCGTCCTTCTGTTGCTCCCTTCCAACCTAACACTAAACGGTTACTCCTCCAACTTGAGACATGTCAGCCATCTTGTTCCAGTTGGTCTTTTTGGGGAGTAACAGTTGGTCTTGAGGACTAAAACCCGCAGTTACTCTCTTTTTTTCCATTTTTGGCTTAGAGTGTATGGTAAACGGGTATGTGCCACACGTGTCTAGTGGAAAGGGTTTGACGACGTACGCGACAGGATTTTAACATTAGTCATGTCATGACCCGGCAATCATATTCATCATATCCTCTTACCCTCCCATGCAAATTTTGGTCTACACCAAGTTAAGGAGGCGATCATGAGAGCACCCAGACGTAGGCGGCTAGATAGATAGATAGATACGTAGATAGAAACGCTCAAAGTGCCAGAGGTTCGCTAAGAAATGCTTCGCATTTAATAGATTAAGAAAGCGCTCGTTTTCAAGCCTTTCATAGACATTAAAACAACCACAGGCTGTGGAGGTTAACCCTGAGTGCCTCTCCCTCTCTCTCTAATAAGTCTGCGCTCTCAAGTTTGATCCACATAGTACTTGCCTTTTTTAAATATGCAGAGCGTTCTTTCGAGTCTTGCACGACGAGTTCCGGAAGAACGGAGAAACCAACATCCGGCGAGATTTAAGCGCGAGTGACATCAGCGCTGAGCAAATATACACATCAAAAGCATAAATGAAAAAGCTAGAAGTGTTCCGACGGCTGCATTCACACTCTGGCCCTTTACTACCGAGGCCCTGTGCTATAACCACAAGATCGCAGGCATTTTCTCCCCTTACTGCCTATACAAGCATGGGGAAATTACCGTCAACTTGCACACAAAAATGCACAATAACAGAGGCGCATGCCCAATCTGGAGGAGTGCAACCTCTTTACGAATTTCCCGCGTGCAAGCGAGCGATTTCAGACGGTCGACACATTTTCCACAACGCCGATAGCTTCATCAAGAGTTCCCTTCGTGCAAGCCAACGCGCTGAGACAGCGCATTTTGAGGACGCTGGCGGAGTGTCTTCATAAGAATAACAAAGCGCTGAGCTGTTGGTAGGTGCACATGCTAAAGAGAGAGGATGTGCAAACACGCACACAAGAGAGAAGTCGATACACCATCACCGGCTAACACATGGAAAAAATGCGCACAGAGGCAGAAAAGAGGATAGACACAAAAATCCGGCAGATCCCACGCACTGTGGGAATCGATGTAATCCGAAGCAGCCAGCAAGGAGCTGCATCCATCGCCTTGTTTGCCATTGAGGCAAATAAAGTCGTTCATGTTATGACACCTAGTTCACTGTATATTGCATGTTTGGCATGCATTCATGCATGTACAATCTTTAATATATTGAAACGTATATTCTGGTATATGCAATGCATGACCTGTCGTTTATGTTCGTCACGCACTCATGTCAGGCCATACCAATTTTTGTCTATATCCAGGTAACGAAGCGATTGGAAGCGCACCAAGACAGTGTCATGTAAATCGTGCCGTACATGACATGCATGTTGTGATTTGCGTGTTAGGACCTGTCATTTATGTTCTTCATACAGTCGCACTGCGCAATACCAGTTTTGGTGTATATCAAACTAGGGAAACGGCCGCGAGCGCACCATGAGTGTGTCATGTGAATCATGCTGTACAAGAACTGCATGCCGTGATTGTCATGCTATCACCTGTCGTTTGTGTTAATAATAGAGTCGCGTCGCGCAATACCAGTGTTGGTGTATGTCAAGCTAGCGAAACGGCCGCGAGCAGCCCATGAGCGTGGCATGTAAATCATGCCCTACACGACATGCATGTCATGATTGTAATGTTACAACCTGTCATTTATGCCCGTCGTACAGTCAAGTCGCATAATACCAATTATGCTGCATATCAAGCTAGCGAAACGGCTACAAGCGCACCATGAGCATGACATGCAAAACATGCCCTACACGACATGCATGTCATGATTGTCATGTAACCACCTGTCATTTATGTCCGTCGTACAGTCATGTCATTCAATACCAATTTTTGTGTATATCAACCTAGCAAAACGTCCGCAAGAACTGTAGCGAATAGGCACAAAACTGGAAAAACTCAGTCGTATGTGTGCTCCCTCGTCCGCCTGCACATTATGTTGAACTTCACTTATACAACAGGCACCTTCAATTATGCTACGATTGATGAAATATCACCCAATGTACGTTAGAACACAGTGATGACTTGTTGCCTAACTGCCTGTCACCTATTTTTCTTCCACAATGTGTTCTAATGTGATTTTTCTCCCATAACGTGTTCTAATGTGTAAATCATTTGTGCTACTTCTTTGGTTATGAAACACAAGCCTTTACATTGAGCGACCAGTGTTTCACCAATTCGTATTGCATGCAGAAATTCATGTCTTCTCTTTGTATGCACGACAAGTGGTCATACCTCAATTGATACAAGAAACGATGTTTCCACTAATTTATTGGAATAAAAAAAGTTGCCGTTCACATGTGAGTGTAAGGATATGTATATTTCCATCTTCGTGCACAGAACCTACATCCAATACTGAAGACGTAGAACGACATATACAGTACCGCCCAAGCACTATATATAATTCACAGAAGTAAAGCAACATGAAAGTAGCGTGTAAAATTTCATAGTGATGCCTACTGACATGTGCACTTCACAGTGCCTGTACCTAAGCACAATCCAAAGAAATGGGATGCACAAGGAACTTGGCGTCAGCCTACACATGAAGGCAACTAAATTACTAAAATAAGGCTAGCTTTACTTTTGAGAAATATGCAACCATGCAGATAGGCATGTTCTAGTTTTTTTATTGCATTAGTTTGCACTATGACATCAAAACATGTCTCACATGATCATACAGTTGAGTTTCCTGCAGAAAAGTCTGAAATTGATTGCAGATCCACTTACCACGATTTATAAAAGCATTCAACAATGCCCACAGAATGGCAATGCTGCATTCGTGTATTGCTGCACATATTTACTGACAGATAACTGAAAACTAACGTAAATTTCTGGAATTCTGCTTGGGAACCTGTCGGCATTATCACATGACTGCAAAGTACCAATACTTCTATAAGGCATATTTAGTACATCTATGTTTACAATATATCCATGCCAGCCAGCGCCATCTGCAACTTAGAGTTCTTCCTCTTTAATTCCTCACTTCATGGCTTATGTATAATTACGAAATTAAAAATTAAGCGCAGGATTATGGTTGCAAAGTAAACCTGAAATTAGGCAATTACATGTTTGAAATTTATAATTTCATACAAATTTATTTTATTTATTTGGATACCCTAAGGGCCCGGTGGGCATTACATAGGGGGGGGGATTAATTGGAAGTGAAAGATACAGTCACAATTCAGGCATACAGTAATTGAAAAGGTAATACTATTAATACAATGCGAACACGTCTAATTTGAAAGTGAGAGATACAGTTACAATTGAGGCATGCAGTAGTTGAAAAGATAATACTATCAACACAATACGAAAACGTAAAGATGATAATTCAGGCATACAGGAAGAAAGAAGTAATATAAATACAATGCTAACCACATGATTAACAAATATCAGGCGTACAGGAAAAAAAAAGAAATATTATTAATACAATGCAAACCACATGATTTACAAATATCAATGGTGTCGGGATGATTATTTTCTATGTTTGTACAATTTCTGATATGATCACAATGAATGAACCCATGCGTACAATAAAAATGATTTATAAAAAAGTGGTATCGCGCTCGAGAAACGAGTGGAGCGCTAACTGGAAGGACTGCTGATCGTTGATGGTGGCAATGCTAGATGGAAGTGAATTCCATTGATCTATTGAGAGTGGGAGAGGTGAATTGCGGTATTTATCGGTGTGAGAAAAAATTTATTTGACTTTTTAAGCGTGATCTAATCTAGGAGAGATGTGGTGCGCGGGATAAATGTGAGATCGCGAAAAGTGCGTGCCGCTATGGTAGAGGGTGTGAAAGAAGGATAACCGGGCAAGTGTTCGGCGCAAGGCTAGTGAATGCATATGAAGGGTGCTTTTTAGTTTTGTGACACTTTGAAATCGAGATGATAAGATGAACCGTGCTGCTTTGTTTTGGACCGCTTCGAGCTGATCTGTCCAGGTGATGTGATGGGGATGCCAAATAATAGAAGCGTATTCTAACGAGGGACGAATGAGCGAGTTATAAGCTAATAACCTGGTGTCATGGTTCGCGAGATAAAGGCGTCGCTTCAAGAGACCGAGCTTCTTTAAGGCTTTAGAGGTTATGTATGCTATGTGGTCGTTCCAGGTCAAGGTCGAATTGAATATAACACCTAAGTATTAATGCGTCAAAATTGTGTCAATTATGATATTGTCAATTGTGTATGAATTGGTCTCAGAGTTTGTTGTCATGATAAACTTAAGGTGTTTTGTTTTATCTATGCTGATTTGCATCTGCCATAAGGAACACGAATCTGTGAGTTTACTGAGTAAGTGAACAATGTCGTTAGAAGTCCTCATTTCTTTGTATATTATGCAGTCGTCTGCAAACAGTCTAATTGAGGCATTTATGTCGGTTGATACGTCATTAATGTAGATTAGGAATAAAAGTGATCCCAGCACTGACGCCTGTGGTACCTCTGATATGACGCATTCGCCGGTCGAGATATGACTTGGTAACGCCGGCACGACAAGCTCCGGGCAACACGGCAAAAGAGCGTGAAAATATAGCCGTTGTTCCGTACAAACACCGTATATCTCACAGACTCAAGAAAATCGGGAAACGTGCTCGCATTCGAGTGCTGTTTTCTGCGCCGTTAAAATTAATAATTATCGCTAAAACAACAAGCCCCCTCAAGAAGCAGTCAACTGCTGAATGTAGCGTTAAGCATAGGTCTAGGTATGTGCCCTGCTCGCGGGGAGTTGTCTGTACGGTTGCCCTTTCCTGTGGTCCATGTTATGTCTAACAGACCGGAAGGTGTCTAAACGACCGACTAAGGGAACGTGCTAACAATATTAGAAACGGGAAAGATGGGTTTCTTGCACAGCATTGTACTGCGTGCAACTGTGCGCCTCTATTCGAGGACACAGTGACGCTGTACAATAACAGGGATGACCGCACCCGAATCATTGTCGAGGCTGCGCAGATGTTGCTTGTCTCTCTCCGAGAAGTAATTTTTTTTGTCTTTTGTTTTTTTGTCTTTTAGTTTTTGCTTTTCCTTGATGTTTTCATAGGATTCCTTTTCTATGTTTTTAGTGTTAGATTTTTGGAAGGCGCCTTAGGTAATTCGGTTATTAAGGTTATTCGTTATGTGGACGATTACTTGATTTTTTGTAGTGGTGAGGACTTTGAAACGGTGGTAACTTCAGTGAGCGAAAAATTTGAATTATATGAAGGAGGGCTAAGCTTTACTAAAGAGGTGCCTCAGAATAATGGAATACAACTTCTAGACATTTCTTTAACGTTCCAGAAGAACCACGTGTGCTGGTAGTATTTTCCTAGATCTTCGAAACCACTGTTAAATTTTTCGTCGAAGCACTCGAAGGTTGTAACAAACGGCATCGCCATGTCTTGCCTTAAGGCAGCCCTCACAAAGTCGCGTGAGCACAAAATGAGTGATAGCTTTAACGCACAGGTTACGCGTCTTTTAGATGTAGGGTATCCCCGTGATGCAGTGGCCACAGTCGCTGAACGTTTAAAGAAGTCCATTGTGTTAAGTCCGAGCATGGTTGCAGAAAGCGATAGGAAGAAACGTGTCGTAGGTATACCGTACATTCATTGCGTATCTCACAGGCTAAAGAAAGGAGGAAGTAGATACGGCATTAATGTTGTTTTCACGGCTGCCAATAGGCTAGGTAAGATTTGTGCCGCTGTGCAGAGGAAGAATGAGCGAGTAAAAGACAAGAAGCCGACCGATACTTGTTTCGTAAAACACACCAACAAATTCACTGATTGCCGTACGAGTGTGATGTATAAGGCCCCTTTCAGCTGCGGCCGCTTCTACGTAGGGCAGACGGGCCGATGCATTACCCAGAGATTGTTGGAACATAAGAGATCGCGAGCAGGAGGCTCACCTTCTAATCTATCTTGACATTGTCGAGATTGTAAGTGCACGCCAAAATTCGATGAATGCGCAGTGTTGTATCGGCATAGAAATGAAGAAACGCACCTGATGATTGAAGCATGGCATATCGAGAATAGTGGTAGCGCATTCGTGAGCCAACCGTCGATTAACCTGCATAAAGATGAAATCAAATGCCTTGACAGTTATCTTCCACGTAGACCGCCACGGGTGCCGGATTGATAGGTTCGCCTGTTGCATGGGCATACGCAGATAAGTTTTCGTGCCTTCTTTCTTTTCCACCGTTGTGCGTCTCTTCAGTTGTTAGTCGGCGTTTGTGGCGTCCTGACTTCTTTCTTGTGTCCGTGTTTACACTCCCTGTCCTTTTAGAATGAATACTTACCAACTAGCTCAGCTCTCTGTTATTCTAAGGATTTTTTGCCTTGCTCATCTTTTCATTGGTCATCTTTTGTCACGTGGTGTTGCCACCTATATATTTTCTTGTTATGCAGAGTAAACCCGGTTGAAAGTTAGCGCTCGTCTTCGTGTACCTTTTGTCTTTGTCCTGCTTTTGCGCTATAACAAGTGACATGACCTACCAACCAGCCCAAGCCGCCACCCTTCTAAGCTAGATCGAGTCGAAGTATTTTCGCGGTTTACCGACAGACAATGCAGAAAATATATAACGACCACTTGCGACACGTTCGCACCACCGTATATTAACATCACTGACCCTCAATGGATGAAACCTTTTCAGAAAGTCCCACAGACCCATTTCCTACCTAAACTGCATCACTTCATAGGAGATTCCGCGCACCAGAGCGAAAATAAGCGACTGCACGCATACATTGCATACTAGCGCGGAGCTTCGCACATACCAATCGGTTGCCAGACCAGAGACGGCGCGGCCCGCTAGGCAATATGGCGGCGCTCACGAAAAAAAAGGTCTATAGTGCATTGGTATATGAGAGCTTGTAGAATGTCTGTTGTTGTTTGGCAGATATAGCACCGCTTGATGCGGACGCACCCACATTGAAGCCTAGTGGCACATTTCCGTACCGACGACTAACGCCCACGATCATGATTTAACCATTGTGGCAGCTGAAGTTGTCAAGATATACCTGGAAACCGCACATATGGTGAATACCGCGCAAAGATGGCATCAACAAGCACATAGTAAACACAGATGCTCTATATTCACTCCTTCAAAGCGTCGTGAAACGCGAAGAGAAACGCGACGAGTGTCGTGTCTTCCCTCTAGCCTGGCCGTTAATTCTCACAGGGCGAGCGGGCAACGTAGTGCGACAGCCAGGCGAGCGTCGGATAGCTATTTGTCGATTGGATGGATGCTATGAGCGAGGCCTGGGCTAAAGCGCCACTTCGTGGTGTGTTAAATCGTTGGTGAAATTACACCTCTCCTATTGCAGGAAACGCGCCGAACGGGACGGTCGCAGCAATGGCGCGTTGCCGGCATAATTGCGTAGGCAACGAAGTTTTTTTTTTTTCAAGCCTGGTGGCACACGTATCAACGCCCCGTTATAAAGGGGATGCCCATAGCATCCCTCAATCCATCCAAGGGCACTGTGAGAGGAAAGTGTGAAAGGTAAAGGGCGCGTTCATGTAGCCTCCGTTACGTGTGCGGCGGTAGATCTGTGGACTAAACGCCCGCCAGTCATCGTCGCAGACTGAGAGGTCGTGGGTTCGACTCCTGTCAACGGAATTTTTTCTTATAGCTTCTTTTGTCATCTGATGGCGTTCATTTTGGTGACGTACCTCCGTGACGGAAATACGTCATGGAGGACCCCGGCATAAAACACTTTCGTGTTAAAAACCGCCTGCTCGCGCTGCACAGCCGTTCATCGGCCACACCGTATATATAGGCGCTAGATCTTGACCTCCAATGTAGCGCCGGCGGGAGATTTCTCTTGTGCGTAGTTGAACAATAAAGGTTCGCAGCGTGCACGTTAACTAATAGCGGACTGCGGGTCTCTGTGTCTAATATTTCTTCTGTCTCTCATTGCCCATTAGCAGTGATTTTCCTGTAGGTAACACTGGCGCACACTGCATGCTTCGCCCTTCCACATGTTTCAGGTTAGTGGAGCTGAAACACTCTTCCCTACATGCTTCGCTCCTCCTCAGTTTTTTTTTCATTTTATTTTATTACTACTCCTGCTGTTGGTAAACGTACAGTGGCGCTCAAAATTTTAGAGACCACGGGAGCACGTGGCAGACAGCCCCGAGGCGCCTTCTCAAGGCTGCTTGCGACGCTCTACTGCGCACACGCATCCTTGTTTACCTGCCGGCGTGCTCGTTCGCTCGCTTCAAGTGGGCCTGCGCCGGAAAGCCAGAAAAATCGCAAGGTGCCACTTCTGCAGTCGCCGCGGAAGCACCGAGCCATGATATTGTCGCGTGGTCGTGACGTCGACGAAGACAGCAGTCAGCACGTCCGAGATGAAACTGTTTATTTGGCCGAACTTGTGGCCGGGAAACTGAAAGTCAAACTACAGCAATACACTGATAGCGGCGAACAGAGCGTCGACCGTCGATCAACTGCTCATGGCTGGGATGCGCCGTCTTTTATACATCGCGCATCGAACTTTCCAGTCTTATCACTAGTTGTCGCGAAAGCACTGGAATAATCTAGACTATTCGCGTCCTGCGTGCAATCTTAGCAAAACGATCTACTACACTCGCGAAGCTTCTCGAACACTGCGGCGGGGTCAGCGTCAAGCGTTGATAACCGCCCTTGCTGGTCAAACCCGAATACATCAAAATAAAAGAAGCGGACGTGGCATTGCCCCCCTCTGAAAAGGCATCGTCCCGATGCTTGCGACAGAACATAGCAGGGAAAAAAAAGAAACAAAAAAAGGAACAAGTGCATACACAAATGAATTACAATAACAAAGGAAAAAGTAGAGTCCCCGGGCTTGCTAACGCGCGAGAAACGGCTTAAGGCGCACACCATGGACGACTTCAGGTTGTGCGCGGCGTCCCTGGGAGTCAGGACACCACAAACGCCCTGTCTTTCTAGAATGAATACTTACCAACTAGCTCAGCTCTCTGTTATTCTAAGCTTCATTTCTAGTACTCTGAGCCCTTTTCCGTGTTCCCCTACTTATCTGAACAATCCTGCATCTTTGGCTTCTTTAATTGCTATTTGCTTGGTCCGTGCTAGAACTTTTTCATGGTTTTCTAAGAATAGAGTTTGCCCACTTGCCCAGTTTGCCCAGTTGAAGTTCAACTTTTGTGCGGCTTTCTGCAACCATCTACCGGACATGCCAGGAGGATATGTGCCATTTTGACCGCGGAATCATGGCGTCAAGTGAGATTTTACTATGAATGCCTCAAGGTCCGTTGCTCGACTTCGCGTGACGATCGCCGCCAGAAGCTGATGTACGCCGACTGGATGAGGGTAGCTAACCAGCATGCGGAATTCATATGGAGGTTAAAACTTCGAGAACTTCAACCATGTAAGAGGAAGATTATTTCTACTGTTTCACCGCAAAATAACGTGCTAGTCCTTGGAGGAGCTGCCTTAGATGATAGTCACTGCAAAACCCTAGCCTTAGGTCCTAAATACTGTTTTAAGCCGAACCTGAAACCAATAGACGTTTTAAGTTTGCCGCGTACAATCACTAGACTTGTTTCTGAAGAAGAGCGTTCCCACTGCATTTCAGACTGCGTTGCTAGCATCAAGGGTTCTAATATGCATCTCAAGTGTTCTGATCCTATCCGGCCTTTGGTTAATTACTGTGTCGAGAAGAAACTCAGGCCAGGAATTTCAGATAAGGAAGGCTATTTTGTAATTATGCCGGACAGTTGGTTCTCAGAAAAAGCATTAACAGCCGTAGAAAAGAATTTTAGGATGGTAAAACTTAAGCCATCGGTAGTTAGGCAACGTGCTGTCGACCTTTTGTTAAGACGTAATCTTGAGAGAATAGCTTGTAATGTCAAGAAGGCTAAATCACTTACTTTAGAATTGTTTTTTTCAGCCAAAACACATAAGAACGAGATTCCGTTTCGAGCAATCGTTTCAGAGCAAGGCACCTGGCAAGTCGCTGTATCTAGTTATTTGCAGAACTGCTTAACCTCTTTTTCAGACCCTTTTTCAGACCCTTCAGAGTTTTTCAGACCCTTTTCGTATGCGTAATTCTCAAGCGCTAGTTCAGTTCCTCTCAGAGGAGAACCCCGGCTGTTGTAAGGCCTTTAGTATGGATATTGAAGACCTGTATTATTCCTTGCCGCATGAGGACTTGTTAAAATGCGTTAATGAATGTATTAACGAACAAGAGCACCAGACGGTTTTCACCGAAAAATGTGGTGTTTCTACCGGGGCATTTCTAGAAATCCTATCCATGTATTTAAAGTCGACGCTGGTAGGTTGGAAGGAAGGCGTTTATGTGCAGAAATCAGGGATATGTATTGGTTCTAAAGTTGCTCCGGTTCTTAGTGATTTATACCTTAGCAAGAGTGACAATATTTTGGAAGGCGCCTTAGGTAATTCGGTTATTAAGGTTTTTCGTTATGTGGACGACTACTTGATTTTTTGTAGTGATGAGGACTTTGAAAAGGTGGTAACTTCCGTGAGCGAAAAATTTGAATTAAATGGAGGAGGGCTGAGCTTCACTAAAGAGGTGCCTCAGAATAATGGAATACAATTTCTAGACATTTCCTTAACGTTCCAGAAGAACCACGTGTGCTGGCAGTATTCTCCTAGATCTTCGAAACCGCTGTTAAATTTTTCGTCGAAGCACTCGAAGGTTGTAAAAAACGGCATCGCCATGTCTTGCCTTAAGTCAGCCCTCACCAAGTCGTGTGAGCACAAAATGAGTGATAGCTTTAACGCACAGGTTACACGTCTTTTAGATGTAGGGTATCCTCGTGATGCAGTGGCCACGGTCGCTGAACGTTTAAAGAAGTCTATTGTGTTAAGCCCGAGCATGGTTGCAGAAAGCGATAGGAAGAAACGTGTGGTAGGTATACCGTACATTCATCGCGTATCTCACAGGCTAAAGAAAGTAGGAACTAGATACGGCGTTAATGTTGTTTTCACGGCTGCGAATAAGCTAGGTAAGATTTGTGCCGCTGTGCAGAGGAAGAATGAGGGAGTAAAAGGCAAGAAGCGGACCGATATTTGTTTAGTAAAACACACCAACAAATTCACTGATTGCCGTACGAGTGTGGTGTATAAGATCCCTTTCAGCTGCGGCCGCTTCTACGTAGGACAGACGGGCCGATGCATCAACCAGAGATTGCTGGAACATAAGAGATCGCTAACAGGAGGCTCACCTTCTAATCTATCTTTACATTGTCGAGATTGTAAGTGCACGCCAAAAACGGCGTTTGTGGTGTCCTGACTTCTTTCTTGTGTCCGTGTTTGCACGCCCTGTCTTTTTAGAATGAATACTTACCAACTAGCTCAGCTCTCTGTTATTCTAAGTCCCTGGGAGTTCGTAATGCTGTCCGGGACGACCTCGTAGTCAAGAGCTCCGAGACGTCGCAGCACCTTGTATGGCCCGAAGTATCGCCGAAGAAGTTTTTCACTGACCCCACGTCGGCGTATCGGCGTCCAGGCCCACACACGGTCACCGGGTTGGTACTCCATGTGGCGTCGTCGAAGGTTATAGCGACGGCTGTCGGCCCTCTGCTGGTGCTTGATGCGCAGGCGGGCGAGCTGTCGAGCTTCTTCGGCGCGTTGCGAATAGGCCGCAACATCGAGATCGTCTTCGTCGGTGGCGGTTGGTAGCATTGCGTCGAGCGTCGTTGCCGGGCTCCTTCCGTAGACCAGCCTGTACGGCGTCATTTGCGTCGTTCCTTGCATGGCCGCGTTGTATGCGAAGGTCACATACGGAAGGATGGCATCCCACGTCTTGTGTTCGACGTCAACATACATTGTAGAAGTGTAGATAGCTGGGCCAGTTGGTATGGATCCATGGAAGTAAACAGCGCAAAAACTAGGACGACGCACACAGAAAAAAAGACACGAACAGGCGCTGACTTTCAACTGAGCTTCTTTAGTCATGGGAAAACATGTAAACATGGTGGTGGTAGTGGTTTGAAGAGGAAAAGGCGCCTAATTTCTGCAGCCCGGTCGGGAGCACGGCGCAGCGCCTATGTAAACATCGCACCCCGAAACGGTGCATGCGCAAAGAACATTTGCCTCTTCCCTCACTCAAAAACCAAAGCAACACATGCCACATGTCTCATCTTATTGCAAGATATGCAAATTCGTTATCATGGAGTGTCGCCGACGCCTGACTGACACATGCTTGCGACAGTTTAGAGATGTGTGCAGCCTCAACAAGTTTACGTGCTTTTTGGCTTCTGTGTTTGTACAAAATTGTAGTGGAGCCAAAAACGGGCGTACACTGACACTGGCGGCAATGCATTGATAAATTTGAGCTTGCCGGGCCTTTCAAGGAATTGTGATGCTCCCTTAATCACAAATCACAATGCTCTCTTAATCCCCCAATTTTGTACAAACACAGAAGCCAGAAAGCACGTGAACTTGTTGAGGCTGCACACATCTCTAAACTGTCGCAAGCATGTGTCAGTCAGGAGTCGGTGACACTCCATGATAAGGAATTTGCATATCTTGGAATAAGATGAGACATGTGCCATGTGTTGCTTTGGTTTTTGAGCGAGGGAAGAGGCAAATGTCCTTTGCGCATGCACCGTTTCGGCGCTGCGATGTTTATATGTTTTCCCATGATTAAAGAAGCTCAGTTGAAAGTCAGCGCCTGTTCGTGTCATTTCTTCCTGTGTGCGTCGTCCTTATTTTTGCGCTGTGTACTTCCATGGGTCAACATACATTGCCAGAATGTCGGCGATGGTCTTGTTTAGCCGCTCGGTGAGGCCATTGGTCAGTGGGTGGTACGCTGTGGTCCGGCGGTGGCTTGTTTGGCTGTATCTCAGTATTGCCTGAGTTAGGTCAGCAGTAAACGCCGTACATCTGTCGGTGATGAGGACCTCTGGGGCACCATGACGCAGGACGATGTTCTCAACGAAGAACTTCGCTACCTCGGCGGCACTGCCTCTGGGTAGGGCCCTTGTCTCGGCGTAGCGGGTGATGTAGTCGGTAGCTACGACGATCCATTTGTTTCCGGTATTGGACGTCGGGAACGGCCCCAGTAAGTCCATACCGATTTGCTGAAAGGGCCATCGAGGTGGTTCGATAGGCTGTAGAAGTCCGGCTGGCCTAGTCGGCGGTGTCTTGCATCGCTGACAGTCCCGGCAAGTCTTTACGTAGCGAGTGACGTCGGCGGCAAGGCGCGGGCAGTAGTACTTTTCCTGTATTCTTGCGAGCGTGCGAGAAATACCCAGGTGTCCAGACGTCGGGTCGTCGTGCAGAGTCTGGAGGACCTCTGGTTGCAATGCCGAAGGCGCCACGAGAAGGGAATCGGCTCGAAGCGGTGAGAAGCTCTTCTTAAGGAGAACACCGTTGCGCAAGAAAAACGACATCAGTCCCCGCGTGAATACCTTCGGAACAACGGTGGTGCTGCCCTCGAGGTATTCCACAACGCCCCTGAGTTCTGGGTCCGCTCGCTGTCCTTCGGCGAAGTCGTCGGCAGTCATACACGTGGTCGTCCTGCGGCGGTGGGTCGACGGGGGCGCGCGACAGGCAGTCAGCGTCGGAGTGTTTTCTTCCGGACTTGTAAACGACGGTTATGTCGAATTCTTGAAGTCGTAAGCTCCACCGCGCGAGGCGACCTGAAGGGGCCTTCAAGTTAGCTAGCCAACACAAGGCGTGGTGGTCGCTCAGCGCTTTGAATGGCCGGCCGTAGAGGTAGGGGCGAAATTTCGATGTAGCCCATATGATGGCCAGACACTCCTTTTCTGTTGTGGAATAGTAATTTCTGCCTTTGATAGCGACCGGCTAGCATAACTGATGACCCTTTCCAATCCGTCGGTCTTCTGTACAAGGACGGCGCCGAGTCCTACGCTGCTTGCGTCGGTGTGGATTTCCGTATCGGTGTATTCGTGGAAATGCGCAAGTATTGGAGGCGTCTGCAGGCGTCGTTTCAATTCTTGAAATGCTTGAACTTGCGACGTTTCCCACCTGAATTCGACGTCGGCCTTCATGAGTTGCGTCAGTGGCTCGACGATCCGTGAAAATTCCTTGACGAAACGTCTGTAATAGGCGCACAAGCCGAGAAAACGGCGTACGGCCTTCTTGTCGGTGGGCGTCGGGAAGTCAGCGATGGCAGCTGTTTTCTGCGGGTCCGGGCGAACACCATCCTTGCTGATCACGTGACCCAAGAACAACAGCTCCTCGTACGCGAAGCGGCACTTTTCAGGTTTCAAGGTGAGTCCGGAGGTCTTGATTGCTTGAAGTACAGCTTCAAGGCGCCGAAAGTGTTCGCCGAAGTTTGAGAAAAACATAACGACGTCGTCCAAGTACCAGAGGGACGTTTGCCACTTCAAGCCGGCCAGTACTGTA
The DNA here is from genome assembly GCF_013339695.2 of Rhipicephalus sanguineus. Taxonomy (NCBI): domain Eukaryota; kingdom Metazoa; phylum Arthropoda; class Arachnida; order Ixodida; family Ixodidae; genus Rhipicephalus; species Rhipicephalus sanguineus. The sequence continues at coordinate 152,890,351 of NC_051183.1, forward strand.
TCCATAACCCGTTGAAAAGTCGCAGATGCCGAGCAAAGACCAAAGGGCATGACCTTGAACTTGAACTGGCCGTCTGGTGTTGTAAAGGCAGTCTTTTCTCGGTCCCTCTCATCGACTTCTATTTGCCAGTAACCGACTTTGAGGTCCATCGACGAAAAGTGCTTTGCGGTGTGTGATCGATCCAGGGTGTCGTCTATCCGAGGAAGGGGATACACGTCCTTTTTCGTGACTTTGTTCAGCGACGATAATCGACGCAAAAACGTAGAGTCCAATCCTTCTTCACTAGCACCACGGGGGATGCCCACGGACTCTTCGACGGCTGGATGATGTCGTCGCGTAGGATTTCGTCGACCTGTTTCTTCACGGCCTCGCGTTCTTTCGACGAAACTCAGTACGGACTCTGACGGAGTGGTCTGGCACTTTCCTATGTTATGATGCGAAGTTTTGCCACGGGGGTCTGCCGAATTCTTGATGACGACGAAAAGCAGTCCTTGTATTGCACGAGCAGAGTTTTGAGCTGTTCTTGTTTGTGCTTCGGAAGGCTGGGATTGACGCCGAAAGCTGGTTGCGGAGCTTTATTCGTCGGAGTAGGCTCGGGAGAATCGGTGAGGACGAAGGCATTGCTGGCTTCTACGATTTCTTCGATGTAGGCGACCGTCGTGCGTTTGCTCACGTGCTTGTATTCGTTGAGGAAATTCGTGAGCATAACTGTTGCTTTCCCTGCCCGCAGGTCGGCTACTCCTCTTACGACGCAAATTTCGCGGTTAATCAAGTGGTGCTGGTCGCCTTCAACGATGCCTTCCAGGTCTGCTTATTTCTGAGTGCCGACGGAAATGATGACGCTGGAACGAGGCGGAATGGTGCAGTCTTCCAGAACATTCAAGGCGTGCTTTGTTGGCGGAGTGTGCGGCGGTAGTGCCTTTTCCGTGGACAGTGTTATCGACTTGGACCTTAGGTCGATGACTGCACCATGAAGGCCTAAGAAGTCCATACCAAGGATGACATCTCTGGAGCAGCGCTGCAGCACCATGAAGCTCGCGGGATAAATCAGTTTGTTAATGGTGAGTGTCGCTGTGCAGATTCCCTCCGGCGTTACGAGGTGACCTCCAGCTGTCCGGATTTCGGAGCCTTCCCAGGCTGTCCTAACTTTCTTCAGCCTCGCGGCGAACGGTCTACTGATGACAGAATAGTCGGCTCCGGTGTCGACGAGGGCTGTGACGCTGTGGCCGTCGATGAGAACGTCGAGGTCGCTAGTTCGTCGCCTTGCGTTGCAGTTAGGTTGTGGCGTCGGGTACGGCTACGTCGGTTTGTTCCGGTGCTTCCGCATTGCGTCGTAAGGTCTACTTCGGTCCGCGATGTTTCGTCGTCAGTGCTCTCTCTGGTTCTCGTTGTGTCCTGAAGGTTTCGTCGTGGCGTCGTCGTCGGCGGCGGAGGATCTTCGGTATGTCATCGTACAGCAACCGCACCTCCATCGGTTGCTGCCCTTAGTTTTCCTGATGCGGGCTAGGTGACCGGCCCCTGCTTGGGCCAGTGTATCGTCGGCGTTGGCGAGAGGCGTAGCGGCCTGGCGATGGCGATCGGGAAGGTCCTCGGGGGGTCCACTGCGCTCCCGCCAGATAGTCGGCGATGTCACGGGGTCGTTCACCCTGCTGTGGACGCGGCGCGTAGATGGCGAACCCGCGCAGTCCCATCTGTCGATACTGGCAGTGGCGGTAGGTGTGGCCGACTTCTCCGCAGTGGTAGCATAGGCAACGATGGTCGGGGGCGCGCCAAGCGTCGGTCTTTCTCGGCGTGTATCGCTGTCCGGTTGGCGGGCGGTATGACGTCGGTGGTGGCGGCGGTAGTGCCTGGCGGCGGAACTGCTGGGGCGGCGCGGCGTCTTGACGCGGGCGAGCAGGGGGAGGGGGGGCGTTTCGTCGGGCTGCAGCAGCATAACTCATTGCTTGAAGCTGCAGCGGTGCCGGCTGAGGAACACCCAGTGACTGTTGGATTTCCTCGCGGACAATGTCTGCGATCGAACCAACTTGAGGCTGCGGCGAAGGTAATAGCTTGCGCAACTCCCCCCGCACGATCGCTCGGATGGTTTCGCGCAAGTCGTCGGTGGCTCGTGAGTGCACTTCGGAATAGGTTGCAGACAGCGTCGAGCGGTTCTACTGTTTCGTCCGCATGTCGAGTGTCTTTTCAGTAGTCGTAGCCTCGGTGAGGAATTCGGCGACCGTCGTGGGCGGGTTGCGGACATGTCCCGCGAAAAGTTCTTGTTTTACACCCCGCATGAGCAGGCGAACTTTTTTGTCTTCAGCCATCGCAGCGTCGGCCTGATGGAAAAGTCGAGTCATCGCTTCCGTGAAGATGGTGATGTTTTCGTTTGGCAGCTGCACCTGGGTCTCCAGCAAAGAAGCGGCCCTTTCCCTGCGGACGACGCTTGTGAACGTGTGCAGGAATGCGCTGCGGAAACGATCCCAGGTCTGCAGTGAGGACTCCCGATTCTCAAACCAGGTTCTTGCCGCGTCTTCGAGGTAGAAGTAGACGTGACGCAGCTTGTCTTCATTGCTCCAGTTGTTAAAGGCGGCGACACGGTCGTATGTTTCAAGCCAGGTTTCCGGGTCTTCGAGCGACGTTCCGCGGAAGGTTGGCGGCTCCTTGGGCTGCCGAAGAAGGATCGGCGCAGGCTGCACGGGGTCAGTCATCGTCGCTGCGGTCGATGTTGGGATCTGCGGCTGCCTGGCTTTTTCGGGAAGAAGCCCATGATCTGGCTGCAGTTCCTTCTGCCTGCGGCTTGTTCGACGATCCGGGTTTTCCTTGCCGTCGTCCTCGTCGCGGCTTGGGGTTAGGTCAGCACCCCGCTGTGGCGTCCGGATCATGAAGCAGCACCTCCACCAGATGTCCGTGTCCTTGTCCTCTCACTCGTCTGTTGCCTGTTTTTTGCGCTGAACTACGTTATGACCACCAGATGTCACGTGGTCGTGACGTCGACGAAGACAGCAGTCAGCACATCCGAGATGAACTGTTTATTTGGCCGAACTTGTGGCCGGGAAACTGAAAGTCAAACTACAGCAATACACTGATAGCGGCGAACAGAGCGTCGACCGTCGATCAACTGCTCGTGGCTGGGATGCGACGTCTTTTATACATCACGCATCGAAATTCCAATCTTATCACTGGTTGTCGCGAAAGCACTGGAATAATCTAGACTATTCGCGTCCTGCGTGCAATCTTAGCAAAACGATCTACTACACTCGCGAAGCTTCTCCAACACTGCGGCGTGGTCAACGTCGAGCGTTGATAACCGCCCTTGCTGGTCAAACCCGAATACATCAAAATAAAAGAAGCGGGCGTGGCGATATCATGATGAAAATACGTAACTTGTACTGGCAGTGCTCGGTGCGCGCCGCACTCTACGCCTTGTTCCCAGACACTCCGCTGCGTGAAAAATACGCTTTGCGTCAGTTTGTCTCGAATCGACATATATGGTAAGATTACCCAGCAGTTTCCATTCGCGAAATCCATGCGTGCTGCAATTTTTTGTGGCACTCGGTGAAACTATCCTGCGCGAATTCATATGCGCTGTGAAAGCAAAAACTTCGCATCGACCGCTCTGTAGCACAAACCTACAAGAAAAACCCATATGGATTTAAAAAATGAGGAATAAAAACCTTGAAAGCTGACGAAAAATTTGTCCACGCCAGTACGAAGTTTTTCGCCAAGTAGAAAACTTTTCTTTCAGGCAAATCGCTCGGGGCTTTCGCAGTGACTGCAGAAGCGGCACCTTGCGCGTTCTCTGGCGTTCTGGTGGGCGCGCACTTGAAGCGAGCGAACGAGCAGGCCGGCAGGTAAACAAGAATGCGCGGGCGCAGTGCGCGCTCTCGAGCTTCGCAAGCAGGCTTCAGAAGGCTCCTCGGTGCTGTTTGCCACGCGCTCCCGTGGCCTCTAAAATTTTGACCGACACTATACACCACCCGTGTCATTGGCTCCATGCAAAAACCGTTGCCTCTTGAACTTGAGCCTGCGCGCTAGGTCTTATTGCGACAAAGAAAATAACGCGCAAAAGGATAAATTTGTGATGTGTTGCAACGCGTCAGTAATCATGACGAGTTCGAAGGTCGTCAACCAGCGGGTTTTTGGCAATTAATAACAGCGATAACCGCCTAACTTTCTGATGGTCTTCGCAGCGCCGATGTATCCATCCGCGCTGCCGTTGCTGCGTCACAGTGATGTTCTGTGCAGGGAATTTTTGCGTTTTCGGGGAATTTTTATCCGTCATTTTGGACGAAAAGGAAAAAGGAACTTTTTGTTCTATTGCAGGGAATTACAGGCACGGTGAAATTCCCCTGTGATGACCAATACCTAGCGGTCACAGAGCGCCTTCGGCTTCTGCAATCGGTTCTGGTGCATACAGCACGCAAACATAGCCCTTGAGCTTTGTTTCTGATAATTATGTGCAGCGATTTATAGTTCTTTCTGGGCGTTAGACTCGAAGCCCACGTATGCACAATATACTTACAGCACATCAGTCACGAAGGCCATGCCTTTGTTCTGCAGGAGCACAGGCGCTTGTCATGATTTTAATAGTCATAAACACGTCACGCACACGCATCGCAATAATTACGATGCTCAAACTTCCATGCCCTTTTGACTCAGACGACTATCCTGAGGCATTTTTGGTCTTACAAGCATAAAGTTGCTTACGTTCCTGTGCGCTGCCTCCTACCTAAAAACCGTTTTCGGGTGATTCGCTGTTTCATATCAGATACATTCAGCGCACCCGTAGTTACCTAATACCGTCCTATCTTAATAAACTCCGCGAGTGCCTTTCGTGTAACAACAATACATGAACTGGAGCAACTTCTTGGCGGCATTAATCTTTAGCTCTTTCGTGATATTTGTTCGTTTCCTCCAATAGATATCTTAAAGGTAACCATGTTTTTTCCAGCAATGGACAGGTGTTGATGTAGGAAAGAAAATTTTCATTTTTTTTTCTCTTTTTTTGGTACACGTTAGAGTGATGTTAAATGTTTTGATCACGGGTCCTTCCTTTTTAACACGAAAGTGTTTTATGCCGGGGTCCACCACGGCTCCACTGACTCATTTCCGTCACGGATATGACGTTGTAAAATATAAAGACTAATATAAAGACTAATATAAAAGCAAAGAAAAAACTATAAGAAAAACTTCCGTCACCGGCAGTCGAACTTACGACCTCTCGATCGCCAGCGCGCAGCGCGAAACGACTCCGCCACAGACGGCATGTTTTTTTGCTACGATAACGGCGAGCTATTTATGTACACCTTTGCCGGTGGTGGTACTCAGAGACCTGCGGTACAGCGTGTTTTCGTTATCACTAACGAGATGGCGTGAAGGGCTCGAAGAGCGCGCTTTAAAAGTCGTCCCCCACGCGGATTAGCGCGCGCCTCGACAGGGCGTGGTCACACGTGCGGGCGCTTATCTCGTGAATCTCGGTGGTTTGTACATCTTGCGCTCTGCCTGCAAGTTTCCGTTGAGAGCACGAAGGTCACCTCGCTCAATGCAGCGGCCGCTTTTGCGAAAGGAGCGCGCTGCTCACAAAGAAATAAGTTACAACTGTGACATTTCGCGCTCATCCTGTGTATGTTCGTTCCGCGCGTCTTTTCTGCTTGAGCAGCGCATGGCAAGTTTCGGGCGGTTTGCCGTTCTTCGCGTAACATTACAATTTGATGCTGTAGCATTCATTCCTTCGCGCTTGGGGCGAAAGAATGCCCAACAAACGCCCAACTAAGTCTGTGAAAACACGTTTCACTTTCGTGTTATACCGATTCCTATGACAGAGGGATCAGCCATGTTTTCTTTTCTGGTTTTCTTCGCATTTCATTACCTCACCGATAGACTGGTGGTACTCTATTACTGTATTGTTGTTATGTCGCTAGATGTCGCTGTTAATGTGTGAAGGCAAAACTCATTGAAGTCTAGGTGACGTCACTTCTGTTAGTTACAACTTATTTCTTTCCGCACTGCTGTGCACACCCATCTATATTTGACATGATCCTGCTAATAAAGAGGAAAGTTTGTCCTGTTTTTTTTTTCTTTTTTTTTTGTGTGTCCAATACAATTCCTCTGTCTGCTGTCAGTCGTTTCTGCGCTCAAGCCCAATGAGGCTCTGGCAGGCCTATTTTGTATTGCTGCTCTTTCAAGATCTGAATAATAATAATAATAATAATAATAATAATAATAATAATAATAATAATAATAATAATAATAATAATAATAATAATAATAATAATAATAATAATAATAATAATAATCAAACGTTCAATCAATCAATCAAACGTTTATTTAATGTGCCCAGGAACAACCGTAAGGTCTTTGTACTGGCGCACGAAAAAAAAAACAAAAAAAAACAACAAAAAACAAAGGAAACATTCATAATAAAATATCAGGGATAAAAAACGTTACAAAATTGCACATATACAACTATGCGCAGGCAGAAAAAAAGAATATCAACAGTGTACGAGGCTATGTAAGTACAGTGCAAAGCTCGGAGCAGAACAACGACTGGGAGCTGTGAAAAATATCGAGCTCCAAAAAGTAAGCATTGTAAAGACGTTGTATCCTGCCAATGGTCGAATGTTCACAGAGGCAGGCGGTTACATGAAAAGGTCTATTCTCTCTGGTCAGCTTACGTGGAATTCGGAAATTAAGACAGTTGAGCAGTACAGGGCAGGATATGATACCGTGCACAAGCTTGTAAAGAAATAACAGATCAGCGCGATTTCGTCGGCAGCAAAGTGATGGCAGTGATAATAATCCAGCAGCGTTAGAACGAGATCCAGAGTCATTTCTAGCGAAACGATGGTTGTAAATGCTTAGGAATTTTTTCTGGACTCGCTCAATGGCGTTGCTGCTGGAATTAGGAATGCCATTCCAGATCACAGATGCATACTCTAGTTGAGGAAGACATAGCGCGGTGTACAATTTTCGGAAGGGCACAGGAGAACGGAATTCTCTAGACATTCTGCAAACACAGCCTAGGGTGCGAAGACCCCGCAAAGCAACACGCTTAGCGTGAGCAGAAAAGTGTAAGGTGCTATCAAAAAGAACACCTAGATCATTGATCTCACATACCTTACACAACGACACAGAATTGACAGAATATAAAAATGGCACACTAGATGTTTTTCGAGTGAAACTCATTACCTTGGTTTTTGAAATATTTAGGGAGAGGTTATTGCTCCTGCACCATTCAGAAAAAGAACACAAATCAGATTGCAGCAAGCGACAATCGATAACTGAATGAATTTCCTTAAATATCTTTATGTCATCGGCATACAAAAGGAAAGAAGAATTCCGAATGACAGAAGAAATATCATTAACATAAATTAAAAAGAGGAGTGGGCCCAGTACCGACCCTTGAGGAACCCCACTAGTAGCTTTATACAAAGAGGACGTTTGGCCATTAACGGCAACGTAACATAATCTATCAAGAAGATAGCTATGGAGGAGATTCACAATTGAAGAATCAACATCCAAGTGTGCAAGTTTATCCACAAGCAGCGAATGGCTGACAACATCAAAAGCTTTGCTAAGGTCACAGTAAATAGCGTCAACCTGTCCTCTCTGCGAAATAGGCGTGGAGACTTGCATCATGAAACTGGCAAGATTAGTGACAGTTGAGCGGCCAGCGAGAAACCCATGCTGATTCACAATCAATGAATTTTTTACATCAAAAGACAATATTTTGTGAAGAGCAAGCTCAAAGATTTTGGATTCGGCACAAAGAAGGGAAATAGCGCGGTAGTTCGAGACGTCACTTTTACAGCCAGACCTAAACATTGGGAAAACACGAGCAGTTTTCCACATGCCAGGAAACGTTGAAGCATGCAGACACTTATTAAATATGGTAGTCAATACTGGGACAAGTATACTGCCATAGGCTTTTAGTATGGCAGAGGGGATGCCATCTGGGCCAGCTGAAAAGGATGGTTTCAAGCGCTTAATGCATTCTGAAATGGAATCTTCATCTAGCGACACAGCATCAGCTGTGCCAACTGCCTTAACCTGTCGACCGTTACTAGCTACAGAGGCTGGAGACTTATAGACAGATGAAAAATGCATGGCAAAACAGTCAGCAACGGCTTGAACTTCTACTCCATTTGGGTCCAGTATCCTGAAGGACTCACCACTTTTGCTCGACCGTTTGCGCACATACTTCCAAAACTCAGCCGGCCTGTCAGACGCGCTTTTTTCTAAAAATGAAATATATAGACTGTGATCCCGTTTATAAAGGCGTTTACAAAGAGTACGAAAACGACAGAATTCTTCCTTCAAATGAGTTGATGCAGTACGTTTATACTTCCTGTGTGCACGATCTTTATGTTTCAGTGCACTTATAAGTTCTGATGAGAACCAGGAGGGATATTTACAATGATGAGGTGTATACTGGGGAATGAACTTGCGCATGCTGGTCAAGATAAGCTCCGTAAACTGATCGACTTGATCATCAAGTTAATAATAATAATAATAATAATCAATCAATCAACCATTTATCAATCAATCATTTATTTAGCGTGCCCAGGAACAACCGTAAGGTCTTTGTGCAGGCGCACGCAAAAAAAACAATAAAAATAAACTATACAATACAGACAGTCTTCAGAGATAAAAAGAGCAAATACACGTAGACAAAGAGAAATGAACACAAAAGGGGAGGAGTAAAATAAGACAACACGAGAAATATTGAAGGGGAATGAAAAATTAGATTGCATATATACAACTATGCGGAAAGACGGAGAAGGGAAGACTTTGTACATTGTGCCATACTATGTCAAAACAGTACAAAGCTCGGATAAAAACAATGATTGTGGACTATGAAAAATGTCAAGATCAAGAAAATTAACATTATAGAGACTTTGTATTCTGTGAACGGTAGAGTGTTGGAAGATGCAGGCGGGTACATGAAACGGTCTGTTCTCTCTGGTTAACTTACGCGGAATTCGAAAATTAACACAATTGAGAAGTACAGGGCAGGATATGATACCGTGGACTAGCTTGTAAAGAAACAAGAGATCAGAACGATTTCGTCGGCAGTGAAGTGATGGCAATGATAATAATTCAGCAGTATTTGAACGAGATTTTTTAGCAAAGCGATGGTTATATATGCTAAGGAATTTTTTCTGGACTCGTTCAATGGTGTTACCGCTGGATTGAGCAATGCCATTCCATATCACGGACGCATACTCCAGTTGAGGAAGACATAGCGCGGTGTACAATTTTCGGAAGGGCATAGGAGAACGGAATTCTCTAGACAATCTGCAAACACAGCCTAGGGTGCGAAGACCCCGCAAAGCAACACGCTTAGCGTGAGCAGAAAAGTTTAACGTGCTATCAACAACACCAAGATCACTGATCTCATAAACCTTGCATAAGGACACAGAATTGACAGAGTATTGAAATGACACGCTAGATGTTTTGCGAGTGATAGACATGAATTTTGTCTTCGAGGCATTCAGAGAAAGGTTATTAGCCTTGCACCATTCGGAAAAAGAGCGCAAATCTGACTGCAGCAAGCGACAGTCGTTAACTGAATGAATTTCCTTAAATATCTTGATGTCATCGGCATACAAGAGGAAAGAAGAATTACGAATGGCAAAAGAAACATCATTAACGTAAATTAAAAATAGGAGTGGGCCTAATACTGAACCTTGAGGGACCCCACTAGTCACTTTATACAAAGAAGATGATTGGCCATTTACCGCTACATAACAATATCTATTGAGCAGATAGCTCTGCAGGAGATTCACAACCGACAAGTCAACATCAAATTGCGCAAGTTTAACCATATTCAGTGTGTGGCTGACTACGTCAAAAGCCTTGCTCAGGTCACAGTAGAGTACGTCAACCTGTCCTCTCTGAGAAATAGGTGTGGAGATCTGCGTCATGAAACTAGCAAGATTTGTGGTAGTTGAGCGGCCAGCGAGAAAACCATGTTGATTAGGAATCAATGAGCTTTTAACACTAAAAGACAATATTTTGTGAAGAGCCAGCTCGAAGATCTTTGATGTGGCACATAGTAGAGAAATCGGGCGATAATTAGAAACATCTGTTTTAGAGCCCGACTTAAATACTGGGAAAACACGAGCAGTTTTCCACATGCTAGGAAATGTGGAAGTGTCCAGGCAGTTATTAAATATCGTAGTCAGTACTGGGACAAATATACTACTATAAGCTTTTAGTATGGCGGAGGGGATGCCATCTGGACCACATGATAAGGATGGTTTTAAGCACTTAATGCATTCGCAGATAAGATTTTCATCCAGCGACAAAGCACTGGGTGAGCGAACTGCCTTAGGCGGTCTGATATCAGTGCTAGAGTCTGAGGCCTTATAAACGGATGAGAAATGTGCGGCAAAACAGTCAGCGACGGCATGCACTTCTACCCCATTTGAGTCTAGTAGTCTGAAAGACTCTCCGCTTTTGCTGGACCGTTTACGTACATACTTCCAAAACTCAGCTGGCCTGTCAGAAGCGCTTTTTTCTAAGAATTCAATATGCGAACTATGATCCCGTTTATATAGGCGTTTAGCGAGAGTTCGAAAAAAGCTGAACTCTTCCTTCCACTCGCTCGATGGCGAACATTTAGATTTCCTGTGTGCCATAATAATAATAATAATAATAATAATAATAATAATAATAATAATAATATAATAATAATAGTAGTAATCATAACAATAATAATAATAATAATAATAATCATAACAATAATAATAATAATAATAATAATAATAATAATAATAATAATAATAATAATAATAATAATAATAATAATTTCGAGAGGTCAAGATTCTAGGAAGAAGCTGGAACAAATCAGCCCGTGAACTTTGGGAGGCGCATCATATAAAGAAAAAAGGTACTAACTGTGTTAGCGACTCATCTGTCTGCGTGTATAGAAACGATATTAGGCTTTTTGATGCCACATGCCTGTAGCCTGATAAGTGGTGACGCCTTGTAACGCGCTCGTCACGCCTGCGCACCAGTGTGCTATTTATTCCATTGCAACCCTTGGAATAAACCAGTTGTTAGTGGCGCCTGTCCTGTCTCTAACATGTGTCTGTCTTTTTTTTAGCGCTAAACCACTATGTCAAGTACTCACCAACTCTCCCAACAGCAAGTTCTCATTAAGGTTACCACTCATTTCTAACTCACTAAATTTCACAAATGGTAGGAATTCTACGCCATTGCAAGTTAAAAGTACCAATTCTGTAATTGTTGTTTTAATCTTGGCTTTCCTTGTTGTCTTGTGATGTCATGGGTATGCAGTATCTTCGAAGGAGCATTGTGAAAATTATAGATCGAGTGGATTAACAACATAGGCCCGCCGGACGATAAACTGGATCTATAACCACTAAGATTCTGTAACGCGACACCTGCAATATTGCTGATTGACTATGCATCTATATTACTCATTTAACGGACCAGCACATTTAACCAACGTATAGCCGTGTGCGCATAATGCGGCAATTATTTGGGCGGATTTAATCACAGCACAAATTTGGCCTCACTGACACTGCATATTATCTCTGCTCGCCATTAGGCAAGGCTCGGAAAAAAATGTCTTAATCACGCTTTCTCAGCCACTTCGACAGCAATTAATGGGTGTTATAAGATCCTCGATTAATCCAAGCACCCAATTTTCTTCATCTATGTCGCCGAAACAAAACTACACTGTCACTGGATAACGAAGCCATAATGGGCTGCACAATTTATGCACCTCTAAAATATCTGGCCAACCGAGTAATGATCTGAACATTGCTTCACATAATAGCATTTGTTCCTACATCGGTGAAATAGGATGCACTCTAATATGTAATAGCAAATCGGGGCCAAGAGTTTTTTTCCTCTCTGAGCGATTCAACCTCTGGGAATGTGCTGTACGTCATTAGCCGAAAATCGGTGTTGCGGAGCTGAGTTTCTTTATACTAATATTGATCTAGTCAGCAAACATTTGGGTGTGTGACTGATGTGTAACGTCTCTGATGCATAATACGTTTTCAAAATACTAAAGATACCGGAGAATGCGATTATTTCTCCCAGTTGGGATTTTCATTGCTTATATATTCTATTCATAGAATCCCTTCTGCCTACATTGTTCGAGCTTACACAGCTTTGTGAATCAACAGATCCGTTGTTCACGTATCTTGAGATCTTACAAAATTGGTACTGCTTAGAACAACAAGATTTGACATACGGGGGTGGGAACAGCGCTGAAGCGTACACAATGTATATTTCCGCATCGCAATCCGCTTACTTGCTCTCCAAAACTCGATATGAATAAAAAACTGTGAAAACTAGTAATGGACTAACCATAATCGGTGTTGCACTCATACGAAAATAAATAGACGAGAAAAAAAAAAGGAACGCGCGCACTACAATCTGCATGGGCACGCATGCAACGGTTCTTTACGAGTCGCTATCGCCTCCACTGTCAAGAGCCGCTCGCATACGCGATCGGCTTTTAACACTTTCTTTTCGCTCCACAGTTAGTCCACTCTCTGTAATTAGGGATCATTACCGGTGAACTCGATGGAAATCAATGAGCATGGTGTGAACGCCCCGTGGACAACCCTGTGTTTACCGACTTGGGAGACCGCCTTTCCACTCAAGTGTCACGCAGGCACTGTGAGATATCGCGCGTAAAACACGCTACGAAGAACATATTGAAGACAAGAAACATTGGCCACAAAGGTCCAAAATTCCGTAGCGTTTTCAGGGTAAGCGATGTGCTTAACGACCGTTATATGAAATTACTCTCCTGGCTTACACCCCCCCCCCCCCCCGCGCTCGTATTTTAGTCTCATTGCTTTATAGCGTTGACAGTGCTTGTTTATGAAGCAAAACACAAAACGTGGGGCTTAGGTCCTAACGTCTCGTATGGCGGTCCGGCATTACGCTGCTTCAAAATTCCCCATCAGAAAATGCAATGTGCGGCAAGTACAGAGTGATCAAAGCAGCGACGAATTCCGCAACACCGTGTCGAGATAGAACTGGAGAAGGCGCTCGAAGGCACCCGTAAAGGGGCACGCCAATCGCCAGAGACCACCCGGGGGGTCTTCGGGTGATTAACCGAGCAGATTGCCCCGCACAGGCAGTGGCAGCAGGAAAACAAGTTTAAAAGAAAAGAAAGTAAGTATCATAAACTAAACGACTTGAGAATCGAATTGTCAGGCGGACGGCTATCGGCTTACATGCCCGGCTTCCCCTGAATAAATTTAACCGTGTATCGAACTTCGAAGCAATGTCTCGACGCAGTGATCCGTGTAGCCCTTCGAATGTTTTTGAAAGGAACTCTGTTTGCGTTGCGCCTGATTTCGTTTGTCAGTCTCGGTACAGGAAAACTGTTTCCGTGTTCAGTTTACGATATATAGTGATTAAGAAACGGCTCATGGAAATGTTTCTAAGACGGTCTACATTGATGTAGATGCGTACGTGAGTGGCAAAGGTTCGGAAGGGCAAGCACTGCCTCCGTAGGCGGCCGCTGAAATTCGAACTTTCTCTGGAAATTCTGTAAGGTGCGGCAGCAAGTAACGAATAGCACACCGTACAAATTAGTGTTGATCTACGAGGTGGGGTGCTCTTCGTGTACTTGCTTTATCTTTCGGCCACTGCAGTGCTGGAGACCTTGAATGGCCCCAGTAGCAGCGCAGTGAATCGCCGAGGCAGGCGTGCTGGTGGTCCCTGATTGTCGGTGGCGTGCGAGGTGTGTACGAGAGCCACGCCTCCCTAGCTTCTTTTTCGTTTACTGAGTGAAGGAGCGTGAGTTTCCTTAGAGGCCGTATTCGTTTCATGTCAAATGAGTTTAGGGGCTTAGTTTGAGGGTGCCGGGATATCTTGCAATGGTCTTGCTTAAGCGGTTCTTGTGCGTAAGATTGCGCCGATTGTAGGGCTGACACTAAATACTGCGAGTGAGGGAGAGAGAGCGCTGCGGAAAGGGGAGTTTGCTGCACAATTCGCGCTACTGGATCTTCGGCGGATGCGTCGGTTTGCGGATGAATGTAACAAGCTCTCATTTCTCGTGTTTGCCGCATACTTAAAAGAAGTGCATTTGCACTGTATCGTATCGTATGGTAGCGCATGAGGTATCCACATGCACGATTGCCACGTGCATATACCTGCCCTTCTACTGTTACTAACCCTTTCCACTTTCGACTATAACAGCACAGAATAAACGAGATCGTTCATTTTTTCTTGACAACCCAGCTGTCCAATCTGCTCGTTGTACACTAGTAAGTGAAACAACAGCTAGAAAACTTGCACAGGAAACAGCTCTCGATCCACACCTTGGCACAGTGCTAAGAGAGCTTGCGAAGGGAGACCCTGTCGACAGCCCACTGAAACCAGTGGGCGCCGAGCTGTCCGTAGTAAACGGCATACAATTGAAACGGGCGACCGTAGTCATACCGACAAGCATGCGCAGCGACATGTCGAAACGGATCCACGCAGGCCATCTTGGCCACGTAAAGTGCAAAGCTAGAGCGAGGCAGATGGTCTATTGGCCGAACATAAACTCAGACATTGAGTCCTTGATCGAAAGATGCCCAACTTGCAAGACCTACGCTTATAAGCAGACATCGGAGCCTTTAATCATGCAACCGAGACCTACTCAGCCATGGTAGCGTATTGGTGTCGATATTGCCACGCCCGCTTCTTGTTTTATTTTGTTGTATTCGGGTATTACCAGCAAGGACGGTTATCAACGCTCGACGCTGACCGCGCCGCAGGGTTCGAGAAGCTTCGCGATTGTAGTAGATCGTTTTGTTAAGATTGCGCGCAGGACGCGAATCGTCTAGATTATTCCAGAGCTTGCGCGGCCACCAGTGATAAGACTGGAAAGTTCGATGCGTGATGTATAAAAGACGGAGCGTCCCAGCCATAAGCAGTTTATCGACGGCCGACGCCCAGTTCGCCGCTATCAGTGCACAGGGTGTATTGAGCTTTCATTTCCCGGCCACAAGTTCGGCCAACTAAAGAGTTTCGTCTTGAATACACCGGCTGTTGTCTTCGTCAATGTCACGACCACGTGAGAATATCTTTCGATACCCAGGAAGGCATTATTATGCGCCTGACTCGATGTCCAATTTCCCTGAAGTGGACCACCTACCCGGCGCGACAGCCAGTGCTGTTATCGATAGACTGAGCACAATATTTTCATAAAAGAACGGCATTCCAGCCGATGCTTTTACAGACAACGGCCCACAGTTTAGCAGCCAAGAGTTGATTATTTTTGCAAAGATTTACAACTTCGAACATGTGAAATCAAGCGCGCAGTATCCTCAATCGGACGGGCTCACAAAATACGGTGTGCAAATTCTGAAACGTATTATAAAGAAAACAAAAGCTGCAGTAGAGTGTTTTTGGTTGGGCTTGTTGCATCACAGGGCGAGTGGTATTGAAGATGGCCGGCCTCCTGGAGAACTGCTACAAGGAAGGCAGCTACGCATACCATTGCCGGACTTCAATTAAATGTCGGCGACCCTCGTCAAGAAACACAGGCGGAGAAGTCGTCTATGGCTCACCATATACCTGGCATCAGAAGCAGTAACGTGGTACGCTTGAGTGGAACATCATGGGCAAGGAAAGCCAAAGTGGTCAGATCCTCGTACTTGCGCACAGGTTACAAAACCATGCTGAAGTGCAACCGTCGGCATCTCCTGGCGATGAAGGAACCACATGATGTTTGCTCATCAGACGACGAATATATTGCCGACAGCCAGGCCCCATTTCAAGAACTGATACGGCGATCTGGGCGAGTTGGTATACTAACATCTTCGGGAAAATGTGCAGCGCGGCACAGACGAAGGACAAGAAACGGACGACACGAGCGCTGACTCTCAAATAAAATTTATTTCGTGCACAAACAAAAAGACGTTTAAGTCACACGGTGATCGCCAGATAAAGAAGAGAAGCACGGGAACATGCCCTTCAAAAATTCTATTTGTTTTTTATGCAGTGCGGTAGACATTTGGCTGATACAACAAGCGGCATCCGCGTGCCTCGATAAGCCTCGATTATCTCACGCCTTGTTTGATCTTTATTTTTGTACATAACGGCTGTTTCTTGAAACAAGGGATCACATTTGAATATGCTGCAGTGTGCGGCCAAATTAGAAGTCCTAGAATTTTTTACAGCACCGAAGTGTTGTTCTCTGAGGCGAATGTTCAAACATCGACCAGCTTGCCCGTACTACACCTTGCCACAAGAAAGTGGAATTGCATAAATTACCCCCAAGGAACAGGAAACGAACTTACGCGTGTGCTTAACCTGACACGATGTGATTGGCTTGCGCTTAGGTTTGTTGGCCAGATGGCATAAGCTGGCTAATCTGTTCTTCGCGGAAAATATGACTTGTACTTGATATTTAGATGCTACCTTCTTTAAGGCATGCTCCATCCGGTGTGCGCAAGGAATAAAGGCGATTTTGCCTTTCTTTTCTCTTTAGGCCTGGTCACGTTGAGGATTGCCTTTCTTAAGCTTTTCTAGGAGCCCTTCACAAACGGAAACAACTGTGGCCTTTGGGAAACCCATTTCTTTTAACCTGTCTAGCTGCCGAGGAAAGCTGCACTGCGCGACGTGGTGGCACGACTTTTTCAGGGCGGAACCCAAGCATGTCGCCGCTATGCCCCTTTTTACCAGTTTTGAATGAGCCGACGAAAAATGTAGTATGGGCTTTCATGATCTAGGATTGTATTCCCAACACAAGTGCTGCGGACTGAATTTTAACTTCAAGTCTAAAAACTCGATCTCATCATTAGAAGGTAACTCGTAAGTGAATGCGAAACCCAGTCCGCCTTCTTGAAAGGAAGAAACTATCTTGTTAACTTCGCTAGATCCATTGTGCGACCGCGTAATGATTAAGCAGTCATCTGCAAACCTGAAAATGTTCACTATCCCTGCTGTCTTGGTGCCTTCCAAAATTCGGTCAACCTTACCAAGAAACATTTCACTCAGAAGGGGTGCTACCTGAGACCCGATGCACACGCCCTGCCTCTGAATCATAACTATTTCCATCCCAAAGGACGAATGTGGACTGCAAGTAAAACGACAGGAGCTCAAGAAAAGACTCCACTAGTATACCACTTTCACTCCTGAAATTCAACTCGTCATTTTCTGCGATACACTCTTTGACACTAGACATCAGCTGTTCTTGCGGAAGGGAGTAATAAAGGTCTGTTACATCAACGCTTAAGGCTGTGCAACATCGAAGCTCTGCTCTGCGTAAAAAATCGACATCATCTAAATTCTTTACCCTAAAGAAATTTACCCTAAGAAACACAGGGCTTCTATGCGAAGCCCTGTGTTTTTGCAAGTACCCCGAAACCACATGCTGCCAAATGTTTTTTTCTGAGACGATGGTGCGAAAAAGAAGTTCAGGCTTATGTGTTTTTATATTGAAAAAGACATTCAAACTATGTTTTTTGTCTGAGACACTCCTCTAGATAGCTTTTCTAGATTCATATCTTGCAACAGCTTCTTAGCTTTCTCTTTTACTTTCGTAGGGTCGATGACCACCTCTTTACAGTTTTTTGCCAGCACGACTGAAGCTTTTCCCGAACATTGTTGCTCGTTCAAAAGTACAAAGAAACCTTCCTTGTCAGCTGTCATTAATTTGAACTTATTGTCTCTTAATAAATGCACAACTGGCTGAATTCGACAGGTTCTACCAATTCTCTAGTGGCTTTTCTGGGACTTACACAACACGTCTATGCCCTCAGAGACACATCAAGCCCTTTCCGCATCTTCAACGTGCTTAGTCGCATTTCAACGTGCTTAGCCGCATCTTCAACGTGCTTACCTAACAGTAGCTATCTTTTCAACGGGTTTCAAGTCCGGTTCCATGCAGAACTTCGGTCCTAGTTTTAGAATGTCCAAGTGCTTATCTGGGATGTCTGTGTCGGCCATGTTGATCACTTTGCCTGCGGGAGTCGGAATTTTTTCTCGGGCAAGTAATCCTCGCCGTACTTGTTCCAAAGGAAGTCCAGCGTTGACTGGATCGTCCGGGACCAATCCTCGTACGCGCGGCACTGCCTGTACCATCCCCTCTGGAAACTGCATGCCGCCTTGAGGCAGTCTCTTAGTAACGTGGCTTGACTCATCCATTCCGAGCGCAGGACCATGCACATTCTTCTGGTGTGGCCTGCTGTGGGGCGGAACCATCCACACATAGCCAACAACTGCTCGGGGCAAGTCCCTCGACAAATGTGCCATGTCGCCACTCTTGCCTGGCATTCACACAAAGCTATTGTCGCTGCCAAATAGGCTGGATCATGAAGAACTTGGCTAAATATAGGAAAGGTGGCCCTTGAAGAAGAAATGTACTGAACTAATACGGCGATCTGGGCGAGTTGGTATACTAACATCTTCGGGAAAATGTGGAAAATGTGACTCTCAACTGAAATTTATTTCGTGCACAAATAAAAAAAAAACGTTTAAGTCACACGGTGAGTGCCAGATAAACAAGAGAAGCGCGGGAACATGCCATTCAAAAACTCTATTTCTTTTGTATGCATTGCGATAGAGGTTTGGCTGATACAACGAGCGGCATCCACGTGCATATGATAAGCCTCGATTAGCTCACGGCTTGTTTGATCTTTATTTTTGTACATCATGGCTGTTTCTTGAAACAAGGGATCACGGCTGTTTCTTGAAACAGGTAATCGAATTTTTTTTCTCGGGCAGGTAAATTGCAAACCGTAGCTCTTGAGAACATTGATAGGTGATTACCCTTCGACCTACTCGCTTTCAACTGAATTGCTCTTGCCTATTCTTGCCAATAGTTATCATTGTCCTTGTAGTATTCTAGCGATACACCTACATATTTGGCAGGTGCCTTCCCCCACTTAATATTGGCGAAAAATTGTGGTCTAGATGACCACACTCCGTGCCAAAAACCCAAGCACTTTCCCCAGTTTACCAGACTACCAGTTGCATTGCCGAAACTCTTTACTACAGCGATAACCTCTGCAACACTTTCTTTGTTGGTGCAACAAACTGCGGTATCGTCCGCGTATGCCAGAATCCTGACTTCAGATGCCAGCAACTTAAAGCTGTGAATGCTGCTGTTTTCACTTACTGCCGTGCACAGAGATTCCATATAGATGCTGAACAATAGGGGTCTAACTGGGCAGCCCTGACGGAGGGAACGCTTTATGTTAATGGGGCCACCCAATGACTTGTTAACTATTAAACGTGTCGTGCAGTTGAGGTATGCCAAAGCAACTCCACTTCTGATTATGGAACCGACATTTATGTGGTATGGCAAGCAACAGAACATGAGAAACGCAGTCAAAGGCCTTTTCGAGATCGAGCTGCAGAATCGCTACACCACCTTGACTGGCATCGCAGCACTCAAGCACGCATCGCAATTTGTGTATATTAGTCACAATGAAACGTGTCTTGATGCCGCATGTTTGGTGAGGCCCAACTAATTCTTTGATGTCACCCTGGAGTCGCCGTGCTAGTACTTTCATCAAAATTTTGTAGTCGCAGTTAGTTAATGATATGGGCCTATATGAGGAAATCATATGACGAAACCGGAACCCACCTGGTCGACGAGTGGCAGAGCGCGGAAAAACAGGAAAGGACGACAACATAGACAAAGGGCAAAGAGCGCTGACTTACAACTGTTTATTTCGCTGGCAGCACCAGGTATATGTACCACAGCGGGACAGAAACATAGCACAAGACGATAAACAAGAGGTGCATGGCGTGAAAACTGCAAAGATCTAATCACCAAGTTTCTAAAAATTGTTGCTCCTCCTTCGTCAATGAAGCGATGGCATGCTGACGCATCCGTCTCCCGCACGACGGACATACTTCGCACCCTACAGCTCGGACCGAAGTGCGCTCGCTGTTGAACCTAGGAAAACTGCGCCGGAACTGCTGGCGATGGTGCAACAAGTAGCAAGATTCGCACCGGTAGATGAGAGGAAGAGTTGTATTTCACAGAGGGTGGACGTTCTTGAACGCTCAGTACGCCCTTCTCGCACAGTGCCGTTGAAAAAAAGTGTCCGATTATTTGTGCAGTAACCGCCTTTGTGTGCTCACCTCCGATAATGAGGGTGGTTTTGCGGTTTCCCAAATAATGTCCTCCGTAGAAAGGCCACCGAGGCTATCAACAGCAACTTCAAAAGGATGGATCAAGTAAGTCTCAAAAGGGCTAAGACGCTAGCTACGAAACTTTGTAAACGCCTAGGAATATAATCACTTGTCGAACAATTTCAGGATAACAAAAGGTCCTCTTTAGCTGTCTTTTTTTTCTGCAAAGACTCACAAAGTTCGGTGCGCCCTTCGGGTAATCATTTCAGGAAAGGGTACGTGGCAAAAATGTCTGGCGTTGTTCCTGCAAGATAAGCTGACCTTGCTTCACATTGAAGACCCATTCTTTGTAAAAAGCAGTGCGCAGGTTGTTGAGTATTTGCAGCAGCATAAAAATGCTACTGCAAATACTCAACCGCAAGATTTGCGACTACAGTTTTTAAACAGACGATTCATAGTTTAGGGGCCGTTGCGTTTCAAAAGAGTAGCGGAGTGTCTGTAGGTGGTTTCTTGGAAATGCTTGGCATGTACCTGTGGTCTACATTTGCCACTTGGGACACAAGTGTTTACCTGCAAAAGCGTGGAATTTGTATTAGGTCATGCATCGCCCCTGTACTTAGTGATTGTTTTTAGCTATGCTCGACCGCAAGATCATCAACTGTATAGAAGACACGAATGTTTCCCAGGTTATTAGATTTGTAGATGATTTTGTAATCATAATTGACAACGCAAATGCGGTTTTTAATCAAACTGCTGTAAATGTGCTTGACATCTTCAGGCGAAACCTAATACTTCTAGTTTTGACGCATGAAATGCCAGAAAACAATTCCACTAGGTTTTTAGAACTACGGCTTACGTTTTTCGATGATCACATATGTTGGGATTATATACCCACAGCAAGAAAAGCCTTGTTACCCGCGTTATCTGCCCACTCTATACTCGTGAACCGCAGTATTGTTAACTACTGTCTCACTAATGCTCTGTCAAAGTCTTGCGAGCATATACTTCAGGAAAGCCTAGCGCTTTAAAATGGGCGGCTGTCGGAGGCTGGCTACCCGGACTCCCTTGTGGTCTCTCTAGCTGAAGGCATATTGCGAAAAATGAAAACAATAATAATAATAATAATAATAATAATAATAATAATAATAATAATAATAATAATAATAATAATAATAATAATAATAATATCTGGGGTTTAACGTCCCAAAACCACGATATGATTATGAGAGACGCCGTAGTGGAGGGCTCCTGAAATTTCGACCACCTGGGGTTCTTTAACGTGCACCTAAAGCTAAGTACACGGGCCTCAAACATTTTCGCCTCCATCGAAAAATGAAAACAATCCGGCAAGGTGACAAGAATTATGTGGCAGGCGTCGATGTCGTTATTCCGTATATTCACCAGACATCCCATAACCTAAAGAAGATGGGAAAGCGTGTAGGTATCGACGTCGTGTTTTCGGCTCCACTAAAGCTTTCAGTTTTTTGCATGCAAACCAACCCGTGTAAAAGCGAAGAAGAGAAATTGTGCAGTATTCTTCACCAGAATCTGTTTGTGCCTTGTGAAGAGGGCGTTGTATATCTCGTGCCGTTGTCTTGCGGACGCGAATACATCGGACAGACCGGCAGATGCGTCAACACGAGGCTAAAGAGCACGACAAGAATTTAACAGATGGTAACCAGGGTCATCTCAGCTTACACTGCGGTAACTGTGTCGATAAGTCCATGCGTCGGCGTACTAAGTCGTGCAATGCCGAGTTCTCAGAAAGTGGCATTGTTTATCGCCACAAAGACCAGTGCGTCAGGGAAATTGCTGAGGCGGCCAAAATTGCTCGTGCGGGAGAGGGATGCGTCAGCATGTCATCGCTTACATTCACGAAGGAGGAGCGAAAATTTTTAGAAACTTGGTGATTGTATCTTTGCAGCTATCACGCCATGCACCTCTTGTTTATCGTCTTGTGCTATGTTTCTGTCCCGCTGTAGTACATATACCTGGTGCAGCCAGCGAAATAAACAGTTGTAAGTCAGCGCTCTTTGCCCTCTGTCTCTGTTGTCGTCCCTTCCTCTTTTTCCGCGCTGTGCCACTCGTCGATATGAACCAACTAGCCCAGCAAGCAACCATCCACCTGGTCGTTTCAGCTATTTGAGGTTGTTTATGCCGGTGTTAACGCGATAGCGTTGAAGAGCTAGTTCCGCAGAAATTCCGGTGTCGGCGGCGTTGCTTGTAGCCAAAAATCATCATCTTGTGTAAAATAAACAATAAAAAAAATCTTACGTTCGAGTGAGGATCGAACCCAGGCCGTCTGCGTGAAAAAACGCCATGCCTGCGCGGAAAGCGCAGCACAGTCAGTTTCAGTTTTTTCATTCAAAATACAGAATTCGTAAATAGTAGTATGCAGACGAGGGTCCCAAAGTCGAGCGATTGCAGTGGGACAGCGAAAGCTCGAATAGCGGCATTTCGAGAGCCCGTTATAAACTCTCTTGTGGCTACTAATACAAGTACACGAGCAACGTACCCACTACGCCAAAAATCATCATTTTTGTGAAGTTGGGAAGCACCCACCACGACATTACTCGTCATTCTGCGGAGAAGCGAGGTACCATCTGTAAGGCTTTATGAGCAGTTTCTTCATGCGACGATGACGATGAAGAATAATGGCTGAGCCATTTGTAATGGGTTGGAAGCTTTAAACGACCCACAATTCACATCGGGTGACGCCCGGTCGTTATTTTACTCTCCCACCACGCTATATAACATAGGTCAACGTGAGAAAGAGAGAGACAAGGAAAGATGTTTATTGAGACTCTGAGGAAATGGATCATGGGGGGAGCGTTATGGGCTTCCTTGGCAACCACGGAGGAAGTGTTGGCAACCAACAGAAGTAGACTTGCGAGGAACCCACTACGCTATAAATCATAATTTTTGTGAAGTAGGGAAGCAGCCGCTATGCAATTTTTCTTCATTCTGCGGACAACCCTAGTACCTGCTAAACACATGTAAGGCATTGTGTGTACTTTGTTGATGCTGTGGCTGATGACGACGAAGAATTATGGCATAGGCATTTGTAATGGGTTGGAAGCATTCAACAACCCACTCGTTGCGCATTTCGCATTGTGTGATGCCTGGTTACAGATTTCGCGTTGCGTGACGCTTGGTTGTTATTTTACTGTTCTACCACGCTACATTACATATGTTAATGTGGTTCCTTCCTGACATGAAGCCTGTATAGGGTCTTTTTGCAAAGCAGTTTCAAGCACCGGCATGGCTCAGAGGGCTATAAAGAAAAAAAGAACCGGCATGGCTCAGAGGTAGAACACTGGGCTCCCACGCAGAGGGCCCAGGTTCGAACCTCGTTCAATCCTGGAATTTTTTTTTCTTATTTCGAGCGATAGTGGTTACGGACACCGGCAGCGGCGGTGGCGGACAATTACGGCGCCAAAAATGGCCCTTGTTGTGATCTCATAACAGCTTTCGCTGTAAAAATGTGGCCAATCGTTCCGATGTCAACGTGGTTTTACAGCGAAAGCTGTTATGAGATCACAAGGGCCGTTTTTGGCGCCTTAGTTGTCCGCCGCCACCGCCGCTGCCGGTGTCCGTAACCACTATCGCTCGAAATAAGAAAAAATTTCCAGGATTGAACGAGGTTCGAACCTGGGCCCTCTGCGGGGGAGCCAAGTATACTACCTCAGAGCCATGCCGGTGTTTCAAACTGCTTTGTAAAAAGACCCTATACAGGCTTCATGTCGGGAAGGAACCACATTAACATATGTAATGTAGCGTGGTAGAAGAGTAAAATAACAACCAAGTGTCACACAACGCGAATTCTGTAAGCAGGCGTCACATAATGCGAATTGCGCAACGAGTGGGTTGTTGAATGAATCCAACCCATTACAAAGGGCTCTGCCATAATTATTCATCGTCGTCAGCCACAGCATAAACAAAGTGCACATAGTGCCTTACAGATGGTAGCTCGCTTCTCCGCAGAATGACGAATAATGGCGTAGTGGGTTCTTCCCAACTTCACAAAAATCTTGATTTGGGGTTTAGTGGGTACGTTGCTAGTGTACTTGTACCAAGAGAGTTTATAATCGGCTCTAGAAATGCCGCTCTTCCAGCGTTCGCTGTGACTGTGCTGCGCTTTCCGCGCAGGCCTGGCGTTTGTTGTCAGTATGCACCACCTGGGCGCCCCAAATGTACCATTCACTCGCACCTTGCTTTTGGAAAGACTGGTTTTCAGTCACAAAAGATATTTTCAAAGAACTGTACGAATGTGAAAAATAGGCACAAATGGAGACCCTTCCCAAATTGCAAAGAAAAAAAACAATCTTTTTTTTTTCAAGGTTTGCCGTTCTCTGTGTCCTTAATAGAGACACCACCAATCCACAAGTAACGCCTGAGATAGTAGCATATTCTATGATCCCAACTTACGTTCTTCCCCACAACGTAGCGTTTTTACCCAATCGGTTTCTGTAATAAAACAGGCACTACATCTTGTAGCGAAATGTTGCGCGAAAAGCAAAATCGCTTCGTCGTAATATCGGCTTGGATGGATCCCAACTATAAGGAATCTGGTTCAGATTTTGAAGAAATTGCGATAATATTATTTAATAAAGCAAGTGCAAAATGAGAAGCCGCATAAATTATTGCATTGTTAGCAACTGTCAGGAAGGCGACCAATTAAAATTATGTGGTGATAAATTCTAACGCGGAGAGGACTCACACATATATGGTTAGCTAAAATTGTGTTTAAGGTGCTGCTACTAGCTAAGAATCAAAGTTGACCCTAGCGGCAAAAAGCCCCACCGGACGAAAACGCTAAATGTGTTCGGGCTTTTGGCCAAAACGCGACCGTGAAAGAACTCCTCGCGCTGCTATTAGGCGCGATTTGCTTATCGCATCTGACAGAAGCCCGGTTTACGAAGGGAAACGACCGAGAGTACGTTTGTCGATTTACTTGTTTCTTCACGTTTCCGTTACCCTGCTAGCACTTAGCATTCTCGAGAACTTCATTCCAAGCCGCTACGACTGATAGCCGGGCCAGCGGCATCGTCCCATTCAAAAAGCACAGATACGCAGTCACAAGCCCAGGAAATCAAAACAGAAGCAGAGAAACCGGGTTCCTAAGCGCGTCCCGATCTCTTCGTGGTTGTGCGGAGCACAGTTGCCGCTTCTGGTCAACGCAGGTGTCCGCGAAATTCCGAAGCATAAAAAGCTAAGAATCAAGTTCTATCAAGATAGGGAGATAGAGAAGGATTAGAACAGCAGTCACTATCGATTTCTCGCCGGCCTCGGTGTGTCGTGGCCCCACTGCCTACAATGTAGCAAAGTGCATATTACTCCCGCCGTGCTTTACTCGCGAGCACGTCGCTGCAGTGTTCGGACCGGTTTTCGCCGAGCCGACGCCATTTCGCTGCTCTCAGGCTCTAAAACACGTCTTTCAAGGCGGCTCGCTTTTTGACGCCTTCATGACCGCTAAACTGTGCCGTGCGTGTCCCACAACTGATGGGGCCCTAAGACGCCACGGGGGCTCTCTAATATAAACACCAATATCGGATTTGCATTCATGTTCTTTTCCTTGAAAAGCGTTACGTAGGTAGAAGTAGCGCTTAGATAAAGTGCAAGCGGAAGCAAATTGATGCAGCCACTTACACCGCGGCTGCATCAATCTGGAAATGGAAAAGCAGGTACCGCAGCAGTGACGATAGAAGGAAAACTAACGCGTCGGCTTCTTGACAACTTCTTGCTCAATTTGTTCGTGGGATGTTTTCAAAGAGGTATACGGGCACGTTTGCACGAAAAATGAACATAAGTATCCGAAGAGCACTGCTTCAGCAACCACGCACTCTTGCGTAATTCGGGAAAAAAGAAAGTTACCAATGGACCCTCGTCATGAATGTGAGGATAGCTTTCCTGGTATGCAATTTGCCAACTAATGGCGGCTGGTCACTTACTGCAAACGGCGCATTGAAGCGCAGTTTGCTTGTGCTTATGACGTGGAAAATGTGCACTCGGTTCTCTTGACATAAACACGCATAATAGACAAGCCCCAGCACGTGCAACTAGGACCTCGTCCCCACTCGAAGCACGAAAGGTGCCGCCATGAGTTGGAAAATATGCAGTGCAGGGTAGCGCACTTGCGGATTATGAAAACGGTATATTGTTGAAATAAGGCGATTTTTCTTTCAGAAGCTCAGAAACATAGCAAATAACAATGTCTATATAGGTTCAAGATAACATTAATTAGATTTTAGAGGTGCAAATATTAGTGTATTTGATTCTTCGGCATGCCGTCAATCACCTAAGAATTGTAGAGAGAGGCGGTCGCATAATATAAAGAAAATGTGACAACTTAAAGGTCACATGAACGCTACTATGCTGACTTGGCAAACTTCTATGTTCCACAGCCTTCCCATGACCGCTATAACCAGCTAAAATTATATAGAAATGTATTTGAAGCTGGCATTTGGAGACAGCGGTAAAAAAAAAAATGATAGCAGCATCTAAGTAAGATTTGGACGAACGAACACAATTGACTTTCGGTACATCATTACATTTATTTATTTATTTATTTATTTATTTATTTATTTATTTATTTATTTATTTATTTATTTATTTATTTACACATACCGTCAGCCCTTACAAAGAGCTATTACAGGAGTGGAAAAGGAATATATAGTAATCATTCTGTAAACAAAATATACTTATGTTGAGTAATCAAGACTAACAAATAATGGGTGCTTCTTATTTATTTATTTGTGCTTCCCTTAGATTAATAGCCCCAAGAGCCATATAACCAGATAATAGAATTAAACACGTCAGATTACATAGAGGCAAATAAAACTATGTTAGTTGCAAATCAGAATACGAGCTATGTGTTTTAAGAATAACTCAGTGAATGAACAAGAAACTATTTCTTCCCATAAAGAATTCCATTCGCTGACAGCTCTTGGGAAGGAGCTACACTTAAAGAATGAGCGTGAGTGGCAATCATAAGTGCACACCATCACAGAGTGCGTCAGAAGTGCAGTCCAACATACGCGGATTCCTTTGGCACTGAATACATTGAAATTCTTCAACTATATTTTTCAAAATATCGTTTAAGCCGTACAGACATCACTGCACATTATCAGTCTGTCGATACATCGAGTATCGGTGATGACCCTGCCAATATAGTCGCTGTAACTTCCCAACTTCTCGCACTTCCCATTGACTCACACTTTTTCTCCTCCTGCTCGTATACATTCGGCGCTCTGCACTCTTATTCAAGTACCGTATAACGTCCGGCACATAAACGGCCCATTTTTATTCCACCACAACGTACTGCATATAAGCGGCCCTTCAATCGCCATTAAGCGTGACAAATTCTGCGGTGACGGATTGGGCCCGCTATATGCGGCCGCGAGCGGTCGCAACGCTTATATGGAGCCCGAGGCGGAAATGGCTCGAGCGGACGCAACGCTTATATGGGGCCCGACGCGAAAGGCGGACGCAACGCTTATATACAGAGCCCCGCCTCCCTGACCTTCGCCTGTGTGAAAAGCCACAAATACGTTTTATTTTTAATAAAAATTATGGCCTGTAGCATATCACGACACTGCTGCCACCTACATTCTTTTTGGTTTAGACTGTAAGCTAACAGTTGCAACAGGTCTCGTACTGCCGGAGCACCACCAGCTTCCCGTGAACACATGTGTGCCGCGCTTACATGTTTATCGTGTATTGTGTGCGTTTATTGCGTGCTTATCGTACGCGACATTCGTCGACTGGGCATTTTCCGCGTGTTGGGGCGTTCTCCTGCCTTGATCCAGTGGCGGATGATGGTCGTTGTTCGTTGCCACTCAACACAGCCTCACGGGACGCACAGCTTTGTGTCCGCGCTCAAAAGTGCTTTCTTGCTTCGTTCATCGATTACTGACGTTGATCGAGTGATCGAGTGCACTTCCAAAGACAATCCGCGTCCGAGTGTTTTGACAAGCGGCGACCGCGGTTCCACAGGAGCGGAAGCTTGAACCTTTTGACGAGCGACTGTGCCAAACTTGGGTAAGTTGAAGAAGGTCGCTGAACTACGTAACTTTGTTACTTCATTGCATAGAAACTGTTTGCAGGAACCGTCGTGTTGGCACAGCGAGGATGATCAACAGATACCCGATAGGCTGGTATGTTTTGTGCTTTGGGTGCTCTTATATACACCACCATAAATGACATGTTTGAAGGATGCGCATTGCGCTACGCAATCTTATGCTTCGATCATGCAGGCCTCGTGTCGTTGTGCTGTTATTCCTTGACTGTTTACTGTACGAGATCATCGCTTGAGAGTGTTTCTAGAATCCCTTGTCGCCGTTAGAAAGTGTGTGCTTTTAAACACATGGGGTCGTCCCATAATGTTTTCACTGTGGTGATGCGAGAGTTCACCAAACTCGGCAATAACATGCAAAATTATCACAAGACTGGGGACGTGATACAGGGGCGTAGCCAAGGGGGGTGTTGGGGGGGGTTCAACCCCCCTCCCCCCGAAAATTTTCAGTTTTGCTTGCGTATATAGGCACGCACACATACAAACGCACGCACGAACATACATAAAGTATGGTTGAACCCCCCCCCCCCCGAAAAAAATTTCTGGCTACGCCCCTGACGTGATAGCAAAACACACAGCGCTGACACGCGCACACGATGATGGATATGTTTTCGTGGTTGCGTCCCCGAGCTTTTCGCCAGAAATCCATGCAGTTGTTTTGTGGTTAGGATTTTAACCTAGCTGCCTCATAAATGTTTTAAAGGAGCTCACTCGGAAGTAATGTATTTGAGTGAATTACGTTACGTACTGGTACTAAGTGCACATTCCAACAAATGCGTACTTAATGTGAAGAAGCACATGTTTATATCAAATAGTGTTAGTAGACGGATATGTCAATTCAATTAGGTTAATTAAGCTAACACATGCTACTCTTTGTTTCAATATTGTGTGTTTGAGAAAATATGCGTGAGCTCGTGTTCTGCCATTATATATTTTTTCTTAGCATCTTTAAGCACACGAGGTTCTCTATCATAAATAACTTAGATTGTGCTCATGTTGCGAGAATGTTGCTTTATTGTGTGGTGCTTTAAGTTATTGTATTTTCACGCTTTTTTTTACTCAGCATAGTACCAATATTGCTCTCTTACTTAAATGCATAACCAAGGTTTAGTATGCAGTGATTTAGGGTTTATTGAGCTTTGTAAGGTCATAAATTAAAAGAAAAAGATCTCAATTCTCATATATGTTTCCAGAAGTTCACAGAAAGTTGGAAAATATTATCGGTTTTGTGAAGGCCTTACATAACTTAAAATGAAATCAAATTGACAGCTCAACTCTACAAGACAAACTACACGGGAATTCGCTTTAGAGAACCAAAAGTTTGTTCCCTGAATGGCTTACATTCATGATGCAATACAATATGCATGGCTCATTCCCACCTCACACCAAGTGCACATGGACCACGCACACTCTTTCATTTTTTTTATATTTGATAAAAGTGTGCATATCGTTATTTTCATGTGGATCGCCCATAGGGCTATGTGCATATTTCGGGTATTCCTTACAGTCTTGGGCAATAACTAGTTACTAGTAACGCGTTACCGGTAACTAGTTACTTTTTTCGGTAACTTGTAACTGTAACTAGTTACTTTTAATTTATAGGAACTTGTAACGGTAACACTGTTACTTTTTTACAGAGTAACTGTAATGGGAAATACCGTTACAGTTACTTTTCCATATCCTCTCCACCTTTCATCTTTCCACAGCACGGCTCCCCTACCAATTTAGGGGTGGAGGTCGCTTAGAGAATTATCTACCCTGCAGAAGACCGAGGTCAGCAGTCAGTCTTTAACACAACTTAAGTTTACTTGTAAACTACATGTCGTAAGTCAATCATGTTGGAACTGAACAACTTGCTAAATTCAAGTAGTTTTTTTTTTCCGGCGTATATATATCCTTTTTGTCACTTGAGCTTCTAGCCCGGTTCTTGGTGTACCGGTGGAACATCACGGCGCCAAGTTTATATTCTCCTTCGTCCGAGGCTGCGCAATAATCGTGTTTGACTGACGGCTAGAAAGCAGCAGAGCGCGAAACGGTTGAGAGGCACAAATTGTGAACTAAGTAATTTTTCAAAACCTCTTTGAAACTAGTTGTAAAAGGTTTACTCCAACTTAATACAACAATTATTAACAAAATCACATCGACGTTTTGCCTCCTATGCATGTGACATCCTCAGTATACACTGGCAACAAGAAAAAGAAAAGGAAAGAAAGAAAAAAATTTGCGGAGATCGACCAGTGTCCCATACGTCCGTGTAAACCAGTAGGGGAATGTGGTTGTTGCATGTTATAGTCGGATACAACTTTAGAAGTCAGTGGCATTTTCTCCTCAAAGGCAGATGAACACAAGCCTGCACCAATGGGCGCGCACTCGGGACGGACATCATGAGCGGGATGGCGGTGGCTTCGCCTTTGGAGAACATCGGCGCGTGCATGAGCGGGACTATTTCTTTTCTTTAGTCTCTCCTGACTTCTTAAGTTGTATCCGACTATAGTTACTATATATGCTACGACATGGCTCCTAAAGGTGCCATATACAGTAACTATATTGCAAGCCGACGCGTCGCGGCGAATGAACCGCGATTCCAGGAGTTCCTTCCCCTCACCTTCGTTCACGAGCCAGCGTCGTCACAGTGTTTACGTCAAAGCTATGCCCTGTTCTCCGGAAGTGCTAAACAAGCTCCATCTTAGAATGCGTTGCATGAGTTGCTTTAACAACATCCCGTTTGCCTTCTTTAAGCCTCGTTGATTCTTTCATTCCCATTTCGCCGATGCAAGTCGCGTCGCAATGCCCGCATCGGGCTTGTATATCACCCTACTCTGATCCTCTGCAGGTGTGCAATCTTTGGGTTTCGCGAACACATGCCCCAGAGTATAACGGGACTTAGAAACGGTTTGTATGCCCAGCGGACGCAAAGCTAACCGAACAGGGTCTGATACACCTTGAACATATATATGGAACAGACACAATGGACGTCGTCTTCATTCGTCACACACTCTCCGTTGCTATTTGCATGCGCTTCTGGGTGTCGTTAATAAACATCCTATGATACTGCTGTCGTTCTAGTGCATCAACCACATTTTCCATTTTGAGTATCAGAGGACATTTGTTATTATTATTTGCAAATAAATTCCCTTTTTCACCAACGGTGCATGAACAACAAAATTGATGCAACAAAATGAGGTGTACACAACAAATGCTTGTGTTTGGCCCCCTGTTAGGTTTACTTCGTCTAGGGTTTTACCACGTGCAATTTTAACTGCCCGCATGCCTTCATACATATTTAATAAATGAATTCTATCGTTTGGTTTGTAATCTATTATTTATTTTATACAGTAACGGAAAAGTAGCGACGTTACTTCGTCACAGTAACTGCAACAAAGTAACGACGTTACTTGTCACAGTAAGTGTAACTGTAACAGGTTACTTTTGGAAACTCTGTAACTGTAACTGTAACAGTTACTTTAACAGAGCCAATGACTTCACCCATCAAGCACGTGTTTTTCAGACACCCCTCTCAATATCACTTAAATTCCACATGTGGGCTTTTAAAAGTACGCCGCCCGCTTTCCCCGCCTGTAGTTGCCTTACCCACCATCTTCTGCAGCCCTTTGTGAGGGCTGGACGTGCCGCCCTTCTGCAGCCTTTCCAAGTGGCTTTCATACTCCACTCTTTTTTTTTTTGCCTTTGACGGCTCTCGCTCAGTAGACCCCCCCCCCTTTCCATTTTTTTTCTTTTTTCTCTCCTTTTTCTTGCTTTTTTTTTCCTTCTTTGCAGCTCCCCTTACTTCTGAGATGAGAGGCCTGAGCGCCGTTGCAAACTTTCTTGAAATGATGTGGCAAGGGCTACACTCCTCTCTCTAGTTTTCTCTTTCCAGGCAGCAATTACCAACAGCGACAAGCACCACCGCTAGACATGACGTCAACACTAACCCTTTAAAACTAACACGCCAAGGATGACAAGGTGCCTTCGATAAAGATAGGTCCCCCTATGGAAACGTCGGCCAGCCTGTCTGAGGCACTTTCTCCTGTTTGAAACCTATCTCACTTTTTTGGCTTAGGTAACTGTAACACTGTTACATTTTACTGGTAACGTGCCCATGACTGATTGCTTACTGTGTACATGTGTGAATGTTGAACACGCAATGGCACTCTTTCAATAGTCTGCAAGTGGCTGGTCCACTAATACCTGTTCTTATTGCACCCTGATCCCTTCATTCAAGGATCGATCTCTTTAATATATGAATATAGACTTGCCTGAGGACATGTTTGGTACTCACTATCTGTGTGTGGTTGGGTTTGTCTTGAGTGAAAATCAACATTTCCTTGTGGTATCTATTATGCATGTATCAGCGATGACAGCTGTTCATGGCACCGACACAGAGGACAGATTGCAGTACAAGATAGGAGCATACTTCCTGCAAGCCCGGGCAAGCCATAATGAGTGGTAGGCATTTCTTTTCATCACTAGATTGCGACAGTTTGGACACATAGCACCTATAGACCTTATGCAAATCTGCTGCCATCTAGCGGCCGCTGTGTGCATTTCCGCCATGTTGAAGGCTAAGCGCGCTCCGCATGTAGACAAGGAGCGTACATATCAACGTGTGGCGGCTGATAAGAACGAAAATGCCAACATATTTTCGAGTGCTGTGTTGCTGAGATTGAGGAAATTGGGATGCTGAAAGAAGGTTTGCAGGAACCAAGCCTCCATGTTAGTACATTTCCTCGTGGCCGACGAGAATCAGCAGATCGTTCCGTTGCTTCGGTTACTGCTTACGACTAACGCCGTGTTTCCGTTCACCGTTAATATATGTGGTATGTGACAGCATCGGCACTCATCAGAGAACACTCTTTCATGTCATGCCAGAACAAGAAAGTTTTCGCACCGTGTGCTTGCTGCAGGCACAAACCCGCTTCGTGTACGAGCTTCAAAGCTGCATCGCGGCTACTCGCACATGCCTGCGCTGCTGTTGATATTAGCTTGTTTATTAAATTGCGATAACAATTACATGTTAGACAGATTGCTCGTGCGCGTCATTGATTTGCAGCGGACGGACCGATTGTGCTGGAGCGTGTTGTTTGTAGTTTGTTTTCGATGGTGGAGTTTAACAAGGTAGCGTCTGGTGGGATGCTTTGCGTGCGTATTTCTTCACTATGCGTATTTTTCAAGCATTTCATGTGGTATCACTGCCAGGTTCAGACGGGTTGCCCGGATGTCCTGACCGCCCCCACCCCTTACTTTTTTTTGTTTAACTTATACCCCAGGAAGAGCAAATCAGGTTCTCCCAAAAGCTGATCCCCCCTTCGGAAAAATCCTCTGTACACTCCAGTTTGCTATGAAATGTTAACAGGTGCTTCAAGTGCGTGGTACTTTTCTTATGAAACTAAATAAAATGCTGTTCCGGGAAATGTGCTACATTCTACCGTGGGTGCGCTACCGCTGGTTACGCGCTGAGGCGGTTTCAGTCGGCGAAGCAAAACTGCCTTGCCGCAACGGGTTTAAATTGTAAAGCACCAGTAGGCCCCTAAAGCGACAATGTGAACACGAATATTCTTGGCGTTTCCTGTTATATAGGATCACATATCGGAAGGATATTCAATAAAATACCAGCTGATCGGCATCTACTTCTAGAAGACACTACACTTTTCATGTTCACTTTCCACGTGCATGAGATGCGCAATTTTCTGCATTTTAATCGCACGGTAATTCTGTACATAACATAGGTCGGATGACTACAACAGCGAAATAATATTATTTCAAAGATAAAAAGAGGACAACGTTTTATTTAAAATTAGATGGACACTACGTCGGCTCGACATAGGCTGTCCCTCATGAAATATGCTTTGAATTGGGTCAACTGCACTTTCTTACCGTCATCGCTGCGCCTAGCCGCGCTAAATAAAGCCTCTTCCCAACCATCCTACATTATACAAGCATGATATTCAGATAGCTAACAACGCTTTATTCGCTACACTGAAAACAGACAGGCCAATTTGTAACCTAGCGCAGAGCTTCATTATCGACGACGACAGGCCTGCACGTGACTCGCAGTGTCAAACTTGTACCTTCTTCTCGCTGTGAGGCGGTTCTTTACACGTAATAACCGTCAACGTAAAAACTAGGAAATGCCGGTAACGTGTACAGGCCCGCCTGACATTTTTATGCCCTGATTGCCGACTACCAAAGCGGATACAAGCAAGAAGTGATAGCGGCGACAGCAATAGAATTCGGGCACAAGCCTCCAACATGGTGCCGAATCGTTAGCTTCGTCAAACCTCCAACAGATGGCAGCAATTTTGCATAAGGTCTATTGATATACAGCATATACTGGCCTTTAGCTTAGGAGTGAGAAACGTACCTTCTGCACTTCAGTGCAATGCATATTATTTAGTTTGCATTCCTTGAACATGGAACGTCGAATAGTTTGTATTGTTGAGCTTGTAATCTTTGAACATGGGATGTCGCCAGAGCCAACGTTTTGAAACTTGGAGTTGTCTTCATAAAGGGAGCAACTGTTAATTCTTGATGTTGCCATCTTGATGAAGGCAAGTCTACTCGTACAAGAGTTGGCTGCAGTGACATACCGTTTGAAGATTTTTTTCGTCTCTTCAAGCCTCCTCCATCTTCCATCGAACATCTGTGTTGTTTGTGCTGCCATGAAACTGTGGTGAAACTGTGTGGTGCTGCCATGAAAAAAAAAATTGGGCGTGCGCAGGCACAGCTCCATCGAAGAAAAATAATTATTTCTTTGTTAAAGATAGTGAAGGCACACTAATGCAATCTCAGCCAAGATTATTAATAGTTGCCGACTCAATTTTAATGTAGTAGTTTCGTTGCTGTGCATACGCACGATGAAACTCTCATCAAAAAGTGGGAAGCAACCACACATGCTCCAGTGTTCAGCTAACCAGTCATCACTGCCTTTCTTTATGTTTCAGTCTTCCCTGAGCCTTTCTTTGATACACTGCCCCATTTGCTCCACATAATGCTTATCCCATCATCTGATAAACGATGCCTTCCTTACAGAGCACATATTGTGTCCTGTGATTCCTATTGCAGCCAAGTGAGTGTCTGGGTTGCAACCTTTTCATAGTTTAGCACGCTTATTTGAGGCCGTGAACACTATGCTGATGATTGCCCGAGCACCAACCGTTCTTATATTGTCGGATATCCCGTGCAGGTATGACATAGTGGCAAACATATTTTGGCCATCACGATTAGCCATTTCTTTGGCCTGGCAGCTGGAAGGTGTTTGTTTAGTAGGGCTTCTGCAGCCAATACAGCAAGGGGAGCAGGATATCCTGCTTGCATCCAGCGAGTTCTTGAAATCAAGCCTCGTCCACAAGAAATAGGAACATGATTATTTAGTACAATATGCAAGCACATAAGTTCTTAAATGTTTTAGATATGAAGATGACTGCGTCTTTCTTTATTAAATACCACAAAGGTTCTTTCGAATCTGAAGCCACTAACATATTAACACTGGCACATGATTACTAACACCCACTGGTGCTTACCCACGAGCATCCGGGCAAGGATTGTACCATATCAGGTTCCTGAATGTACAATTTCATTTGCATAAAAAGTGCATGAGCTAGTTATACGAACTGATGGGAAACAAGCCATTGCTGCCTCTTAGTTTCTCCCACTCAATAATGGTAGAAAGGTGCATTGTCTGACACTGCTTGGACAGTGGCGTAGCGAGGGGGTAGCAGACCGGGCCCATGCCCCCACTCGCCCTCTTCCCCGAAATGAATTTCTGCCTATGCCACTGTGGCTCGCTAACGCAGTAAAATTTCTGTTCCTATTACTTGTGGACAAGCCTTAATTTCCAAAGAACTCCCCTGACACAAGCAGGATATCCTGTTCACCTTGCTGTATCGTTTGCATATGCCCTACCCAGAAAACCACCTTCCAGTTGCCAAGCCAAAAAAAAAGCCAAATCTTGATGGCCGAAAAATGTTTGCCACGATGCCATATCTGCACGGAATATTCAACAATGTAAAAACGGTTGGTGCTCGGAATCATCAGCATAATGTTCATGGCCTCAAATAAGCATGTTAAACTATGGAAAAGCAGCAACCCAGATACTCAGAGGAGAGGCTTGGCTGCAATAAGAATCACAGGACACGTTACGTGCCCTGCATATAAGGTACCGTTTATCAGATACTCCTATCATGGGGTAAGCATTATAGAGGGCAAATGGGGCAACATCTCAAGGAAAGATTCAGGGAACATTGCAACAATATAAAGAAACGCAGCGATTGCCTGTTTGCCAAACAGTAAAGAAACTATACTACATTGATTATTGAGTCAGCAAGTATTCATAATCTTGGCTGAGATTGCGTTAGTGTGTCATTACACTACTTGTCAAAGAAATAACTATTTTTCCTGGACGCAGCTGTGCCTGCGCATGTTGAAGTTTTTCTTTTTAAATTATAAATATGTGTGATCTGAGTCCAAAAAACACTTAAAAGATAGCGCCTGTCTGTGTCCCTTCTTGTCCTGTCTTCACTACTCTCTGCAATAAACGTAATGGTTAAAAGGGAGCCGTTCGGCGACCTAACAGCTTGTCACTATTAGTGGGTTAGTAGGCCTTGAGGCGCTCCACGTTGACTATGTCGCGCCCTCGACGGCGCATGTCCAAAGCTGCTTCGATGGGTTCGATCAGGTAGTTGACCGGTGATGTGCACTCGATGACCCGGTAGCGGCCTTCGTATTTCGGCAGTAGTTTTGAAGAGAGGCCAGTTGCAGTGGTAGGGACCGAGAGCCATACGAGCGCTCCGGCGACTAACGTGGACTCAGAAGTGGTGGTGCCACTGCGAAGGCTCTTCTGCCGCTCTTGTTCGTGCGTTGTAAAGGTCTTTGCAAGCTTGCGACACTCTTCAGCAAGCCTGGCTGTGTCAGAAATAGGCGCACACTCAGATGGATCCGGCTTGTAGGGTAGTATCGTGTCAATGGTGTGCGACGGGTGCCTTCCGTACAACAGGAAGAAGGGTGAAAAACCAGTAGTGTTCTGAGGGGCGGTATTATAGGCGTAGGTGGCGAAGGGCAGAATGGCATCCCAATTTGTGTGATCGGCGGCGACATACATTGAGAGCATGTCGCCGAGCGTGTGGTTAAAGTGTTCGGTTAGGCCATTCGTCTGCGGGTTGTAAGCAGTAATTTGTGCGGTGAACAGCATGGCACTCTTTGAGAATGGCTTCGACGACTTCCGACAAGAAGACACGGCCTCGATCGCTGAGAAGCTTCTAGGGTGGACCGTGACGCAGCATGAATCGGTGTAGCAGGAAGGAGGCAACATCGCACGCTGTAGCCGCTGTGAGGGCAGCGGTTTCGGCAGATCGCGTTAGATGGTCAACGGCGATGATGGCCCAACGGTTACCAGCCGAGGTCAGAGGAAGTGGTCCATACAAATCGATGCCCACGCGCCCAAACGGATGGTTAGGGCAAGGTAATGGTTGTAGACCGACTGGTGACACGTGCGTTGAAAGTTTTCGGTGTTGGCAATCGAGGCAGGAGCGGACGAACTTCTGCACGTAACGGTAGATCCCTCGCCAGAAGTATCGTTGTCGAATGCGGTGGTAAGTTTTGGATACCCCAGAGTGCGCGCATTGCGGATCAGAGTGGAAGGACTCGCATATTTCAGCACGCAGACTTCGGGGTATCACAAGTAGCCACTGGTGGCCGTTGGCGTTGTAATTGCGTCGGTGCAGTAGGTTGTCACGAATGGCGAAATTGTGGGCTTGACGACGCAACGGGCGAGTGGTTGGT